>NC_088333.1:36547500-36847500 GCF_036884655.1 Musa acuminata AAA Group | reverse complement strand
GGCTGTCGAATCAGCCTTCCCAAAAACACAAAAAAGATGATTGTGACCAGAAGTGTTAAGTTGCGTAGGGGATGAAGCTGAACTCGACAACCTTCAGCCTCGTACGAAGGGTAGCATCAGTCAAGACAGCAGAATCAGAGCATATCCAAATCTTGCTCAAGCCCTGCTGGCTCTGTAAAATGTAGGGCTTCAAGAATTGCTATCTAGGAATCAGATGCGTATGTATAGCCATTTACACAATTGATCATGTTAGCTGAAGCATATTTAGGGCTTCAAAAGAATTGCTAATCCTTTCACTATTACAGTATCATGTGCTTTAATCGTAGTGCAATCAAATTCTCAGCCACCCTTTTTCTTTTAAAAAAAATTACTATTCAGTATTAGAAATAAGAGTAAACATATTCCAAGAGTCTCAAGACATGTTGTATTTAAAAGAAGAGGATTGGGAATCAATTCCCCCATATTAGAGTTGAGGAATTGAAGTAATATTAGCATAAGATTTAGAGCTAAACAAAATTGCAAGCAAAACATCACCGACAAACAAAAATGCAAGCAAAACATAAATTTCAAAATTTTAAAATCATTTTAGTATATATTAGGCTATAACGTAACTCCTGACATTTGGTGGTGGAATTGAGAATGAAAGGGATTGAGAATGTGTAGGTCTTCCTTCTTGACAGCAGCTTCCCAATGATTTGTGATCGTAAAAATTGGACTCTTCCATTTAGGTGAGTGACACATTTTATCCGATATATTATGTAAAAAGAAAATATAGTTTTATACATAAACTAATTAGAATAATAGTGAAATATAAGTGTCTCCGATTACGAAAACAACATAACTTATATGAATAAAATATAAATTTTAAATTTTAAAAAATAAATTTGTAGCTACATAATCATTATTTTAATATTCTTTCTCTCTCTTGTGTGAGATTAATGAGTGTTCCATCCACGTCTAAATTCTATCAGTAATATACCTTGTATGAGAATGCAAGCGAAAAAACTTGATTGGACCACTTTCAACAGACTGAACAGAAAATATTTTTAAAAAAATTAATTGAGAAATAAAAAAGAAAAAAAATTAATTCATATTTAGGAATTAAGTAAGGATTCGGTTTTACTGATAAACGACCCCAAACAATACTTCCAAAGAGCCAATTCCGATCCACCTCTTTTTAGTTATTCAAGAATGATCATCATAAAATTGCTAAAAGATTATTTTATAAGAAAATTGTTTTAGAAAATATTTTCAAAAAATAAATAAAAATAGAATTTCTCTTCTCATAACACTTATATATTTGAAGTATAAAGATGGTGGTAACATTGTTGAGCACATAAGTCTATTTTAGAGTTTTACAAATAAGTTGTTAGCTGTGAAAATGAATATAGATGATAAAACACAAGAGTTATTATTTCTTAACTCTTCACCAAAAAGTTTGGAAACATATCTAGTGACAATTTATAACTCCACACCAGAGGGAATTCTAACTATAGATATAGTTAAAAATAATTTACTAAATAAAAATGCTAGAATGAAAGATCAAAAAAAATTTTCTTTTGATGCATTTGTTTATAAAAAAATAAGAAAGACGTGAAAAGAGTTATAGTAGAAATCCATATAGTTATAGAAAAAGATTCGTCTAGAAGAGATATCAAATGTTTCCACTATAAAAGGTCAGGTCACATGAAGAATAAGTGTAGGTTTTGGAAACGAGGAACAAAATGAAAGGAAGAAAAATAAGAAAAAGACTAATACAGTTGCTATTGAATGTGATATCATTATTGTCTGTGATGACGATTGTATCATTCTTATATTTCTGGACAGTAATTGGATAATTGACTCTAGTACTTCATTTCATATTACTTCTCATAGTGATTTCTTCATATGTTATACTGTTAGTGATTTTGGTAATGTCAGAATGGAAAACAGTGGTACATCTAAGATTGTGAATATTGGAAATATTTATTATGAGCAAATTTATACTCAAAGATATTATGTGTTCCAGATATTCATCTTAACTTTATATTTATAAGTAAACTTGATGATAAGTGATTTACACATTATTTTGATGAAAGTAAATGAAAACTCACTAAAGGTTCTTTAATTGTATGAGTGGAAAGAAACTAAACTCTTTTTATGTCATGGAAGCTAAGCTACATAAATGAGATATTAATGCAATTCATAAGGATGAAAGTATAGATTTTTGCCATAAGAAGCTTAGTCATATCAGTGAGAAGGGACTTTAAACTTTTACTAAAAAGCAGTTCTTACCAGAGTTGCAAGGTACATATCTTAAATCTTATGATTATTACTTAGTTGGAAAAATGCATAAAGTTGTCCTTGATACATATCTATCATATAGAAGATCAGATGTTATTGATATGAATCTTGTGATTATTATTTACTATGCAAACTAGAACTCTTGGAAGTGCTTTTTATTTTATTATCATTGATGACCATTCTAGAAATGTTTGGGCTTTTGCTTTGAAATATAAAAACCATGTACTCGATGTTTTCAAAGAGTTTCATATTAGTGCTGAAAGAGAAACCGGTATAAAGTTAAAGTATGTTTGAGCAGATAATGGTGGCGAGTACAAGAGTCCTTTTGAGAATTATTGTAGGTTCTATAGTACCAGGCTTGAGAAAATAGTTCCTAAAACTCCTCAACAGAATGATATGATAGAAATGATGAATAGAACTATTGAAGAAATGATTAGATGTATGATTTCCCATGCCAAGTTACATAAGTCATTTTGGGGGAGGCTATGAGAACTACAGTTGGTTTGATAACTTTTTCTTCATTAGTTCCTTTGAAAGCTAATGTTCCAGAGAGACTATGGAAAGGAAAAGATATATTTTATCATCACTTGAGAGTCTTTGGGTGTAAAGCATTTGTTCATATTCTTAAATATTAGAGGTCCAACTTGATAATAAGACAAAAGTATATATCTTATTGGGGTATGGTCACGAAGAGTTTGGGTACAGATTAAGATCCAATGAATAAGAAAATTATTAGAAGCAAAGATGTGTTTCTTGAAGACCAATTGTTTGATGATGGTGATAATATTAAGAAGCTAAAAGCATTTCTTTATATTCCTTAGAGTTTGGGTCCAATTCCTTCACTTGTAGTTCATGATGATCATGAGAGTGATGAACAAGAAGATTGTGGTGAGAATGTTAGTGATAACGCTCCTACGGTTGATAATGTTGAATCAACTGAACAAGCACCTCCACCATCAGCTGAGATTTCATTGAAAAGATCTATAAGAGATCGACAACTATCTACCAGATATCCTCCACATGAGTATGTTAACTGTGGGCACTTCAAAGGTCTAAGTTGGTTGACGAAGAGACTTGGATGCTCCTCAAGTCCTAATGTGGACTCGGATGCATGCTCCGTAATCAATCTGTATGAAGGTTAAGGTTGAATGGATTTCCCGACCTGGTCACGGTGACACTCTAAGTCATTTATCTACAAATATCGTGCAATCTTAGTGAATAATCATTGACTTCGATTTGATATGGAACAAATATTGCCCCTATTACATAGCATGACCACAAGATGAGTGATTTGGACCACAAGATGCAGCTTAAGCGACTCTTGGATGGATAATGATATTTTGAATAGTATTATTATTAGCAATCCTAGATACTTTCTTGGTCAATTGTGGTTCTTCCAAGGGTATGCACATTCTATCATGGGATTGGGATAGGGATATTCTTTCTAGATATGCTAGGTCTTGGGACTGATAACCTTTCTTATGAAATATACACTTCAAGCTCAACAAGGCCAATATCTTTCCATCATTGATAGTGTATGAGATAAAATGGTTAAAACTAAATATGCTGTGATTTATCTTTGGAATATTCAAAATTATTAAGGCAAAACTAGAATCGGGTTTGTTTCTTCTCGCTCTTGAACGTTTAAGAGGAGAGTTCACTAAATTTGTTGGTGATATTTCTATTATTGATATTTCAAAGATAACTATATTTTAGATTCTCGTAGTCCATTCAAGCATGCTTTCAGCAATATACATGCTAGTGATAGATCTTTGGTGGTTCTAATCTCATTGTTAATCTATATATCACATGATGATTTTTAGTTTTAGAAGCTAGATAATAAGAGGGTCTGTTCTGCTAAGTCTGCCTATCATTTCTTGCTTCTCAGTTGGAATGGTTGATCCTAACGTCGACTAGTTGTATTGTTTGTGGAAGCTTCCCGTGTTGCCTTCGGTTAAAATTTTTTGTTGGAAACTTTTGCACCGCCACCTCTCATTGATCGTCTCAACTAAGAGTGTGCAGTAATGCTACTACTCCCTTCTGTCAATCTAAAGCAGAAACCATTAATCACTTCTTTCTGTGCGTCTTTCCTATTAAATTATGGCAACTCTTTAAATCTTCTACGGAGAGGTGTCTCGAGGTCGAGAGACACTTGCGTTGTTAATGGTGGTTTAAGATCGGCTGATGCAGACACTAGGTAATTCCTCGTAAAAGAGATGGCTTCATCAAGAATGATCTCCCCATGAGTCCCAAGATAGGCTGCGTTGTACAAGCTTAACAGTCCTTTCACATCACTCCCCAAGGTAGACATGAAACTCCCTCCCTCATCTTTGAACTTGTTAAAGACAACTACAGAAATAAATAAGATTTTTTGTTTTGAGAAAAAAAACATACAGTCATATTATCAAAATTAATTTACCGTTTTAAGTGATTACGTAATAATCAATACAATGACTTTTGTGTGTGATTTTTATGTCTATTTTACAGGAGAAAATATTTTTGGTACTGCCAACATCTATGAGTGAATTAAAAAAAAGATGATTAAAGAAGATCGTATTGTTTTGGATCACACATACAAATACTGCTTGGGGACACAGAATATCCTTGCTGTTAATATCCGCATCATGGATTTGACTTAATGCGTCGCTTATTCCCGTTTGAAAGTGATAATCCAATCCAAGTAGTATGATTGAACATGCTCTTTACTTGCCCCCTCAGCTCTTCAGCTCTCTATTTCATCCTTGCATCACACCTCTGCATCATCAATGAATATATATATATATATATATATATATATATATATATATATATATATATATATATATATATATATATATATATATATATATATATCAAAAGTATTATCTAAGATATTCTATAGCCAGACATATATTTTGGCCATAGAATCATAATATGATTAAATCAGAATATTATTAAGATATTAGCCATTCTACTTTAATACCATTTTAGAAAACATAACAAGTACTAATATAAAATTTTATATACCAAACATCTCATTGAATTTAAATATCATATATAGAGATTTGGTTTACTTTACTACAAATAGAAAGGATGTACAATGGCATCTAATATTCTGTATTACAAAGTAAAACAATTATATTAATTTCTCATAATTAATTTTTTCTATGATTGCATTAGTTGGATCATGTAGATCTGCATGTTAATTGAAAGTGATTCATTATACGATTGTCCTTTGGATTGGTTGGACAACGTGTTGGGATTGTCACGGAAGATAGTAGCCAATTTGATCTTGATTTCTTTTATCTCTAATGACAATGCATGTATAATTACATCAGTGTAATCTCCTTTCTCTAACTATCACATCAATCTAATTTCTATAGAAGAAAATAAAAAATATTATAAGCCTTCCCATCATCCACATTGCTTGCATGATTCAATTAATCTATGTCCCCATCAGCTGGATCAGCTCTACATAGCCGAGTGTGATTCATTGGTCGTGTTGTCCAACATTTGTACTAGATTTCTTAATATAGTATGATTTAAGGAGTTCAGCAAAACTTTGATAATGCAATTGAGTGACACATGAAATGCTTTTGAGGTGATAAATAGAAGGAATATTGAAGACAACCTTTAGAGATTATCTATTAAATTTCATTTATATTCCATATCATATAATGGAAGAAGGTATGCTATTTCTACTATGAAAGAAATCAATGCAAAATTTACTATGAAAAATGTTTATATGATAGAAAATACAGGAGATTATATTATGACCATACCTCATGTGAAGTAATGTCATCCAATTATTGCAGCAGCTTGGACAATCTTTGGGAAACTAATAATTCACTCAAATCTCTCCTTAGTTGCTATTTCTCCTATTCCAACGAAAAGAAGCACATTCGAGTATAGGATATGTTGAACTTACGAGGGAAATAGGTAGATATTTTTCCAAAGTTGGCATGCAATGTTGAGCACTCCATTTGGATTCCTCAAAATAATCTTCAGATAAATCTTTCATCCGTACAAAACCATTCCTTAATGTTTGTAATTTATAAGTAGTGTCTATGAGTAGGACAATCTAAGTTCGATACTATCACATTTGAAAAGTGAAAATAAGAAGAATAAGAAGAATATTATAATCTCATCACTCATCGCTTCCTTTAGATAGGTTATGCGATATTTCTCACTAGAAGTCAATAAATCTTCAAACTCTTCAAAGGTGTGGATTAGATTTAGATAATAATCCTTCATGTACTCTAGTAATTGATGAGTATTAGTTTCACCATCTTTAGAAAAACATAACATAAACATAGATGTTGTTATTTTGCTATACATGATGAGTAAAATTATTATGCAATATTTTATTTTATTATGTGATATTATTAGTGGCACTTTTTGTTATCATATTTTGAACCATGATAGTAAAAGGTAATCTGTCCATCCATATGAGATTTGTGAACCTTTGAATTGCCTTAGCGAGTTGTTGACTCTCCTCCAACGTGCTATAGACATCATATATGTCGTCTAGAATTGAAATAAGGGCAATCACCTTGGTCGTTATCACTCGTGCACGAGAATAGTAAAGTTCAAAGAATACTCCCAGGATCCAGAAGTAGCATTCCGCCAATCTATCTCTAGCAAAATTGAGATTTTTTGAGGGAGCTAAATCATTCCACCACCTTCAAGTCAATTCACAAATCAAAGTATACTCCCATGGCAACAGCATGTTCACTTTGTGGAGGCTATGCTCCTCCTTGTCATCCATCAATCGTCTGTCAATTTCCTGTAATGAAAAATGGCTGCAATCTATAGGGTCCAGTTTTTTCGTAGGGAGTCTCAAGTCGTATTCCTCGTGGTGGTCCATGAATAACATTTCAACCACTCTCTTGATGATAGTAGCCCCATCAGTCTCCATGAAACTGTGATGGATACGTGGGAGAGGATCGGATTGAGGGAGTTTATGGTTGTGTTCCTCCTACTGGTCCATTAATAATGATTTAACTTCCTATAAAGAAATAAATCTATCACATTATATAACTCGATTGTGATTTAGCAATGGGATAAATTGAATTTTAATAAAAATAATATGCACTCAAATCTAATTTGAATATTCAAATAATAATTAGTTAGACTTAAATAAAAAAAAAAAGACTCTCGTGGGATCATTTTCCTGACATAAATCATAGACTCAAATTTAAATAAGCTTAAATTATACTTAACATATTTAAATAAAAGAAAACATGTTGGAATTTAACTTGAAGATCAGATTTGGATTTTACTTAATTTAGAAAAATTGTACTCAAAACATGTTGGATTTTACTTCTCAAATTCAAATAAATACATGTTTCCATCAACCGACGACGAGTTGTTTTGGGCGTCAGGTCTTTGTTAAAGAGTCTGTTTTTCTATTTGACGCCTTTCGGCGAACACGTGGCTGTGCTTATCTCTTCGCTGTGGTGACCTGTAACTACTGCAGCCTCAAATCAAATGGGACGTATATTTGGACTTATCTCTTCGCTGTGGTGGATAAGGCTGTCGCATCAGCCTTCCCAAAATAAAGATGATTGTGAGCAGAAGTGTTAAGTTGTGTGGGGATGAAGCTGAACTCCACAACCTTCAGCCTCGTACAAAGAGTAGCATTATTAAGGACTGCAGAATCAGAGCATATCCATATCTTGCTTAAGCTCTCCTGCGCTGCAAAAAATTTAGGGTTTCAAGTTGCTATTCCTTCCGCTATTACAGTATTGTGTGCTTTAATTGCAGCATAGCCAAATGCTCTGACCGATCTGTTGGTAGGTGACTATCAACCTAAGAGTATTCCAGATATATTATATATATATATATATATATATATATATATATATATATATATATAATTAAAAAAAATTCTAGAAATAAAATATTCTTTTTGACAAAAGTTTTTAAAAAAAAGTTCTTTCGAAAATCTATCCAATTATGCTTAAATGAATAGGCAAAAACAACATGTTGGTGGATTTTTCTTAATATATATTCGAAGAAAATTATTGGAATTAATATCTATGATGGGACCTCCAAATATTAAAGACTGCTTATGGAATGTTCCGAACCCCGCGGACATGATGGGACGTCTCGTGCCACAATCTATTTCATGGAGAGCTTTTCCATCAGTCGGCCGATGAGTCTGTCCTCGTGTTTCAAGCCTTCCGGCGAACATGTGGCTGTGCTTATTCCCTTCTCTGTGGTGGATGATCAGCTCCACCACTTGGAAGTTATCTGGAACTGCAGCCTGACATGAGACGCATGTTATGTTTGGACTAGAAAAAGGAAACGCATTAGCCCCTAAGAGAAAAGATATTACAGTTGTTAGAATTAAACTTGTTCAAGTATTTATTTCGTCAAAATTAAGATTCATTGTATTGAAGAAAAATAGATTAAATGTCAAATTGTATAAAAGAATGATTGTATAAAAGAATATGTCAAATTGGTTATTAGTTTTTGAAAGGATTTTTTTGAAAAGAATGATTCATCTTGAATATAATTAATATAATATATTTTTAAAGACTATATAAACCCTATATATTGGGTCATGAAAGATATATATAGTTTCTGAAATCATAGAAGATTGAAGCTTGTCCTACTCTTCCTTGGTTTGATAACTCTATCCATTCTTCCTATCAAGATTAACATTTGGTATTAGAGTATAGGTTAAGCTATTACCTCTTCCTCAAGTACCATCTAACTCTATATCTCCAGATTGATAAAAGAAAATTATGACATATAGTGCATCCAAATGAAGGTTCTTCTAGGCTCCCAAGATGTATGAGAGTTTATAGAAGATGAATTTGCTAAACCAAATCTAGCAAAAGAAGGAGCAATGAATGCAGAAGAAAGAAAACAACTCAAAGAAAAAAGGAAGAAGGAGAAAAAAACTTTACTCACGATTTACCAAGGGCTTGATGATACGATGTTCGAGATCATCGCTCCAATAAATACTTCAAAGAAGGCTTGGGAAATGTTTCAAAAAGCATTCAGTGGTGTTGATAAGGTAAAGAAACTTCGTTTACAAGTTTTACGTGCCGAGTTTAAAAAATTACAACAAGGTACTTCTGAAACTATTTCTGATTACTTCTCAAAAATCATTTCCATTGTTCATCAAATGAGATGAAATGGTAAACACATAAATAATCAGAGAGTAATAGAAATAATATTGAGATCTCTAGATTCAAAATTTGATTTTATTGTTGTTGCGATTGAAGAATCTAAAGATTTGAAAAAGATATCTTTAGAAGAACTTATGGGTTCCCTTCAAGTTAATGAATCAAATTCTCAAAGAGGAAGAGGACGAGGACAAAGAGGAAGAGGAGGCAGAAATCACACCAATCAAGAATCTCCAAATAATGAAAATGCTAGAGAAAATTCTAGCTAAAGAGGCCGAGGTTATGGTTGAGGATGTAGTCAACGCCATGGATGTGACAGAAACTCTAAAAGGTTTGAAATACAATGCTATATTTACAAAAGGTATGAACATTACTCTTATGAATGTTATTATAATCTTAACAAATTTTGTTGAGAAATAAAAAAAAGAATGAAAATCAAGTTTTGCTAATGAGTTATGATTATTTGAAAGATGATCGGTCTTTGACATGGTATATAGATATAAGAGCTTTAAATCATATGTGTGGCAACAAAGAGCTATTTTAAAAAATGAATATAAGTTATTTCGGGAATATTATATTTGGTGATTTATCTCAAAGACCAGTAAGAGGCAAAAGTAAAATTCTTCTTGATCTTAATAATAGCAAAGGATTATATATTTTAGATGTTTATTATATTCCTGATATGAAAAATAATATTCTAAGCTTAGGACAATTATTTAAAAAAAGGTTATGATATTGAGATGAAAGATATAGCTCTCTCAATTCATGACAAGAATAAAATATTGATATCACATGTGAAAATGACAAAGAATAGAATGTTTCCTCTGCATTTAAGTATTTTTGATCAATCAAATTATTTTAAAGCTGATATTGAGGATATTTGTACATTTAGCATCTTAGATAAGCTCAGTTAAATTTTGAGGCTTTGAAACTTCTAGAGAAGTATAATATAATAACATGAATGCCAAAATTGATCGCCCATCAAAATTACGTGAAGTATGTGTCATGGGTAAGCTAGAAAGAAAGCATTTCGAAGTCAGAATAACAAAAAGAGCATGACATTGACTTGATCCGGTACACTTAGATGTTTGTGGCCCTATCAATCCAGTATCACTTGGAGGAAGCATATATTTTCTTGCCTTCACTGATGATCATAGTAGCAAAATTTAGGTTTATATGTTAAAATAAAAGAAAGAAGTTTTAAGCAAATTCAAAGAATTTAAGGATTTGGTTGAAAGATAAAGTTATTATAAAATTAAATATTTAAGAACAGATAGAGGTAGTGAATATATATCAAATAAATTTAAAATTTTTGTAGAAATAATGGAATTCTACATCAATTCATCATGCCATACACACCTCAATAGAATGATGTCTCAGAAAGAAAAAATAGGACTATCCTTAATATGGTCTGATGCATGTTAAAGGAAAGAAAATTTCTAAAGAATTTTAAGGAGATGCTATTGCTTGTGTAATTTATTTGCTTAACAGGTTTCCGACAAAGCAAATTTGTAATATTATACTAGAAGAAGCATGAAGTTTATAAAAATGAAGAGTTGATTATTTGAGAATTTTTGGAATTATTGCATTTGCTAAGATACCAGAAGAAAAGAGAACAAAATTAGAAGATAAAAATCTAAAATATATTTTGCTAGGTTATTTAGAGAATTTCAGCTGTTACAATCTCTACGATCCTATCACATGGGATACTGTAGTGCTCCCGGATGTGGCCGAGCAATTCCTCAGTCACAACAACAGAGTCAAAATCATGCAATGACTTTGAAACTTGAAGGGCTCACCCGGTCCTCTCGGTCAACGGGGAAATACTGGTCTCTAAGAAAAAAGTATGTTGTTCTAGTGGTCGATCGTTTATTAGTGCCAAGTTTCCAAATGCAGCATTTTAGGAATACCAATCTTAGATATTTGCTCATACATAATAGCACCATACGTATCACTGATTTTATTTTTATTCCAAGTACCAATTTGAATTAACTTTGAACTAAAGTAATGCTCAGAATAAGTGTTACTATTAAGAAATGCAGGCTTCAAGTAAAAGGTATATCAAACAACGACCCTTATGATTAAAGGGGGAAGGGTGGTACGAGGTTTTTGGTTAGAGATGCTAGTCACAGGTGCAGGTAGCTACTTCCCCCATTCCAACAAAAGAAGCACAAACAAGCAAAGGATAGGCTGAACTGATGAGCGAGATTTGCATATGTTCTTCTAAGTTTGGCACATAATGTTTGAAAGCCCATTTGTTTTCCTCGAGATAGGATCTTGATAAACCTTTCATCTATGATAAAGATGAGGAAACGGTGACGTTGCGTAAGAAATAAGAAGGCAAAAAACACTTAGAAGTATAGCACGACTTCGAATTAGTAGAGTAGATAAAAAAAAAGAAACGTGCAATCAGATTTTTCTTGTTTACCAAATATTAATTCATTACACTAATCTAAATTGAAATCCATTAAAAAAAAAAAAAAAATACCTCTTCCTTAAGATAAAATAAATGATACTTCTCACTGGGTGCTAGTAAATTTTTGAATTCTTCAAAGGTATGGATTAGCTTCAGAAAATAGCCCTTCATATACTCTGGTAGCTGATGAACAGCCTTGGCATCCCACAATTAGCTTAGTTTTGCTTTATCCACAAAGAATCAAACTATTGTGCCATATTTGTCATGGCACCTGCTGTTCTAATCAAGTGAGATAAGATATCTCATTCTCGACAATAATAAAACAAAAAAACGCAATCCAAAAACAAGAGATTTCCAAACCTTTGAATTGCTTCAGTGAGTAGTTGATTCTCCTCCAATGTGCTATAGAGATCATAGATATCATCCAAGATGGAAGTCATGGCCATCACCTTGGTGGAAATCACTCGTGCACGAGAATAGTGAGGTTCAAAGTACACCGTAAGCATCCAATAATAACATTCCACCACTCGATCTCGTGCAAAACTTAGATTTTTGGAGAGGAATAAATCATTCCACCATCTTCAATGCAATCCACAAACCACAATGTTATTGTCAATCCAAACATCGATAAAAAAAGACGGAAACAATCAAACAT
This sequence comes from Musa acuminata AAA Group, assembly GCF_036884655.1. Taxonomy (NCBI): domain Eukaryota; kingdom Viridiplantae; phylum Streptophyta; class Magnoliopsida; order Zingiberales; family Musaceae; genus Musa; species Musa acuminata. The sequence continues at coordinate 36,835,028 of NC_088333.1, read as the reverse complement.
TTCTACAATGTCAGTGTTCTACGTATTCAAGTTTACTCCTCAACCTGAACTCTCAATCAATCTAACTGTAGGAAAGAAATTACATGGAGATGCTCTTAATCTCGTCGCGATGAAGACATTGCAGTAGATTGAAGTCAAGCTTTGCCAGCTCTAGTAAGGCATCATTTCGTGTCGCACAGTCTTGGTAGACGGAGATGAAATTTCGTGCCAAGACCCTTTTCATTCTTCTACAGAGAGGACTCTCCAGGAACAGTCTCACTTGCGTTGCTAACGGTGGTGTGAGATCACTTAACATGGACGCAATCTGGTCCCTTGTAAAGGAAATAGCTTCATCGAGTATGGTCTCCTCATGTATCCGTAGATAAGCCGCATTGTATAAGCTTAAAAGTCCCTTTGGATCATCCTTCAAGGTGGACACTAAATTTCCTTCCTCATCTTTGAACTTGTTAAAAACATCTGTTGATTCATAAAGATTTGAGAAAACACATGAAGTGGTTTTATTTTATTTACGTTATTGTAACAATTTCACAAAAAATGACATTGATTCTCTTGAAATCGAACATAGTAATTTCATCTCTATAATATGCCAAATATAGGTCAAATATAAATCATTGTATACGCCAAAGATGGTTTCAATAGGAACTTTCAGTGACAAATGTGTATTATCTGATTGCAGGGTCATGAAAAGGGAAAACAATTACTATACTAGTAAGGCAGTAACAATTATAGACGATGTATACATACATATATATATATATATATATATATATATAAAACAAAGTACATCTTTTTAATATAGTTGAAAAATATGTGTAGGAGATCAAAACGTTTGAGAGTGTGAGGTCACTCATGTACTGAGAAGAAATTACGTAGCAAAATGACCAGCTAATATTGTTAGAAGCCATCGGATTGATTGTTCAGTGACTTCTTTTCTGATGGGCTGATTAAGTTGTCTTCTTGAAACAAAAATCCTCCATCATTTCTAAAATACAAATCAAATTACTTTTGCAAACATAATAAAACATACAAATACATCTACTCCAAGGAAACGTAAGAGCATATTACCAGGGGTCACATGATACCCTTGTTGTCTCAGAAGGCGAAACCGGAGAGCAGTATCGTAGAGACCATGATCGTTAAAATCGGCATCATGGACTCGGTTTAATGCTTCACTTATTTCTTTCTCGAAGTGATAACTCAATCCGAGAAGCTGGATTGAATCGACCAAGTCCATAGTTTGCAAGATGTCGGTAGTGTCCTTGAACATGCTTCTTACCTGCTCCATCAGTTCTGCAGCTCTCTCTTGCATCCTTGCATCGCACTCCTGCATCCTCCATAGCATAGCAATTAATTGTTCAACCAACAAAACCGAAAGAAAGTAGCAAGTGCACATTTTTCATGTTAATGAAACATTAACACCATTCGTTCTCGGAGAGTTTCTTGCCTAAAACTTAACATATGTGAGATATATGTGTATATACATGCCTGTGTACTGGGGGAGGACTGGGCCTGTAAGATAAAGTAATCACCCCAAACGGTGGGATGGTAGCTTGCAGACTTGCGAATCACCACTTCATCACCTGGAACGTGTGGCTGCGAAATCACGTTCTCCATTCTGATCTGGATGCAAGTGATGAGAGGATGGCGAGAGCCTGCAGCCTCGTGTAGCAATTTATAGAGTCTTGAATCAGGTTTGGTTTCGTAAGTGTCACGTTTTATGAGAAAGAAGATAACGAATGGGCCACCAGGAACTGTACGGTCCTTTTTGATTGGCTTATGTTTTAGCTTATCCATCATCTTTAATTGACGTCCAACAGAATGTCTTGCAAATGGTATGATTAATTTTGCATCCAATAATATAGGAAAAAGACGAGATATAATTAGTTTTGCAGCCATCACCCTTGCTCTCACTCTCGTAATAGAAACTATAAATCATGTATATAATCGTATATTAACTTAAGTTTTATTATAAACTCTAAACAGTGTCAAACTCATCATATCAGTCTACTCACTCTCAAACAATAATAATATTATATAAACTATAGTTTAACTTTCAACATTTTTTCCATGTATGTATCAATCGAACTCTCTTTTAATTTAAATTTAAAGGGTTAAATCTCTTTCAAAATCTATCTACATATTCTTGTAGGAGTGATCCACTCATATGCGTTGGTTCATTTTGAGATGCTTCATCTTTATTCAATCATCAAACCTCCAATTTGATTAGTTCAAATAAATAATTCTCGTTTCATTCGCATCAATCACCAAGTAAGTTTCTCTTCGTGCCTCGTGACTTCTCTAGATGGCTTCCCTCTCACAAAGATGCTGCCGCAACACCTACTGCCATGTTCAATGTCAGGATTTTGTCGCCTGAGATAGTTATTTGTAATATTTAATTACAATCACATTGCGCCGTATGCAAGGATATATAAAATAATTAATTAAAAAATAACATGACATAACATAACAAAAAATTAAAACACAAAAGGGTTCATGCTAGAGAAGGTGTTTAGGACCAATTTTGAGCATAAGACTGAGTGAGGAATTCAAAATCCTACCAAAGTAGATATTAAGTTCAATAGTTTCATTTTGATTTGTTGTTAAGATTAAGATATAACCAAGGAATCTATAGATTTTGTTGTTCGGAGTAATCAAGTTTCAGTAATAGAATTCTCAAATATTTTTCCCACATGTGGATGTGTGTGGTTGGTTGCACGGCATAGTATTTCTTGATATTTGGTGGTGGAATTGAGAATGAAAATGATTGAGAATGTGTAGGTCTTCCATTTAGGTGAGTGACGCATTTGATCTGATTTATTTTGTAAAAAGAAAATATGGTTTTATACATAAAATAATTAGAATAATAGTGAAATATAAGTGTATCCGATTACAAAAACATCATAACTTATATGAATAAAATATAAATTTTAAAGCTTAAGAAATAAATTTGAAGCTACGTAATCATTATCTTAACATAAAATCACTCTCTCTCTTTCTCGTGTGAGATTAATGAGTGTTCTATCTACGTCTAAATTCAATCAATAATATTCTTTGTCTCAGAAGCTCGCGACAAGACTTAATTGGACCACTTTCAATGGATTGAATAGAGAATATTTAAAAAAAATTAATTGAGACATAACAAAGGAGAAATTTTAATTCATATTGAGGAATTAAATAAGGATTCGATTTTACTGATAAACTACCCCAAAGAGCCGATTAGAATTGATCCACCTCTTTTTAGTCCTTCAACAATGATCATCATAAAATTGCTAAAAGATAATTTTTTTTAAGGAAATTGTTTTAAAAAGCTTTGTCAAGAAACACACACATACATACAACTTTCAAGCCCTATAATAGTTTCTGTAATACCTCGGAAAATGCAAACGGCATGGCAGTATCTAACAACGTCAAAACTACCTTTAACCGGAGAGCAAGTAGATCTATCAGGTAAGCATTGTAACACTATCAAATCGGATAATGCATGTAGGCTTTTATTCATAAAGGCTTGATATCTAATCATATATAGGATTGACAGGAGTAATAAGTGTGGTAACACAATCAAATCGGAACAGGATGGACCAGCAACAATGAGATGTTTTCTTTCGTGCGTGTGTCGGAGTTGGTTTATGCATCAATGTTCTTGTATATACTTTTCATCATTCATGAAAAGTTGAGTATCCTTTCAAGTAAAGCAACGCGGAATGTGTTGGTTTTCTGTAGAACTTTAAGAAAAAAAGGAAAAAGATAGTAGAAGAAATGAAAATTGCTTTTGATTTATTCAAAAATATCTATTTATATTAATCAGTACAAAGGGTAGCATCAGTCAAGACAGCAGAATCAGTACAAAGGGTAGCATCAGTCAAGACAGCAGAATCAGAACATATCCAAATCTTGCTTAAGCCCTCCTGCTCTGTAAAATGTAGGGCTTCAAGAATTGCTAATCCTTACAATATTACAGTATTGTGTGCTTTACTTACAGCATAGTCAACTGCTCTAACCCATCTGTTGGTAGGTTACTATCGAGTTAAAGAGTATTCCAGATATTAAAAAATATTATTAACAAATTCTAGAAATAATTTTTTTAAAAAAAAAGTTTTAAAAAGCAACTTCCTTGGAAAATTTGTCCAATTATACTTAAATAGTTAGGGAAAAAAAATTGGATTTTACTTAATATATATTAGAAGAAAATTGTTTGAATTCACATCTATCTCTCTCATAGTCACATATGAGATTGTGGGGAGGATGTTTCATTTGATAGATCACATATCTATGATGGGACCTCCAAATATTAAAGAATGCTTGATGAAATGTCCCGAACCACATGTATATGATGGGACGTCTCGTACCACATCTATTTCAATGGATAGCTTTCCATCAATCGGCCGACGAGTCTGTCCTCGTGTTTCAAGCCTTCCGGCGAACATGTGGCTGTGCTTATTCCCTTCTCTGTGGTGGATGATCAGCTCCACGACTTCAATACGGGAAGTCATCTGGAACTGCAGCCTCACATGAGACACATTAGCACCTAAGAAAGTGAGTTAAAAGAAATACGACTTCAACCTCATACGAAGGATAGAAATGTTAAAAGATAATCCCATCTAGGAAACTGACCATGTTAGCATAATCATATTTAGGGCTTTTTTAATATCCTTCTAATATTACAGCATCGTATGCTTTAATTGTAGTACAATCAACTTCTCTCTTCTATTGACATTTTTTTTTCCAAAAAGAAATATCAGTAGACTTCAACCTTTTTTGTATAGAAAATATACCAACATTATCCTTGTGTAATCATATGTAAATAATAAAAAATATTTAAACTAATTTCATATTGCATGCTCAAGATACCTATCTTCTCCTAAAGTATGATGATATTGATGCCTTAGAATGAACCTCTCAAGATAAGGATTATTGATGCCTTTGGATGAGTTCTTTAATTTACTCCTTCAAATTATAATAGTTCATCATGTCGTGGCCATAATCATGGTGGAAGCAATAGTACTTGGATTTATTCGTCCTCTCCAATAATGTCTTCAACGGTTAAGAGTCTTTCAAGATCCATTTATCTTTTATCTATAAAAGACTTTGGTTCTAGTCATATTCAAATGAGTTGACTCAAAACTCGAGTGAGAAAGCTTATCATAGCATATCAGGGTATCCAAAATGTTGTATATTAACATCTAGGTGCAGAAGGTGGTATTATGCTCTATCGAGTCAGTATTATCGTCAAAGGCCTCTAGTGATAAGAGATAAAAGTTCATCGAGATTAGTTCCTTATGGATGTTATGAGTGAATGGGGACCGACTAGAGATGAGATCGATCAAACTTTCCCATCTAGATTGATGAAACTCTCATGGCATCTTTTATACGTATTGATCCATTTGCCATAGTCCAATCCTCATAGAGTTATCCATCAAGTCTATTAGAAGTGATGGTGTAGTAAATTTCATAATTAGGGAGCAGGGCACTCGCTTGGTCGACTATTCTTATTATATATATATATATATATATATATATATATATATATATATATATATATATATATATATATATATATATATATATATATATATATATATATATATATATATATATATATATATATATATATATATATATATATATGCATTTGCTATAGGATTGATATGAAAAAATAAACCCACATTATAAACAGAAAATAAGAGGAACATTTTATTTGCCAAATTTTATTATATATCTATATTAAATGCAATCAATTTATATCGATCGTAATTACTTAAAAAATACAAATCATGGATATAATATCTAACTAAGTAAACTATGTGTCAAGTTAGCGTGGTAACATGATCATTGATAAAGACTTAGACAGGTGTATGCATCAATATTGTTTTAAAAAATAAATAATAAAAGTAACATTAAATGTTATAATAATTTATTAAGATCTTTACCAATTAAACCATATAATATCAAAAAATTTGACTATATAGTTTCCAAAAATGGATTATCCTTTCAAGCAAAGAAATGATGCACGGAGTTGGATTGAGCCACTACTAATATATATCCTTCCATGCTTCTGCTACCAATCCTTGCAACCTCTAACATTCAACATGTCCATCTATTCCGTACTCTTTCATCGTAGCATTGGATTGTAGAGGCAACATGCTACCCATTTTACCAATACGGTACACTAACTATTTTTCATTCATCAGAAGTTGATGATAGGAGAACTCTAAAAGTCCATCAAGCCTTTCTTTTGTTTTCTGTTAATTTTAAGATAATATTTTTATTATCGTTTTGATATGACTAATTATTCAAGCAGCTTCGAAGATCTTTGGGAAACCAGTAATCCACACTAATGAGAAGGGAGAGAAAACAAAAAATCAAAAGAGAAATTAAAAATTAACAAGTAAAGAATATACCACAATGTCACTGCCAATTTAACATTGTTCCACAACTCCAGCTACTTCTACAAAAGAAATTAAAATTTCACTATGTGAAACAAAATCGATACAAAGAATCACTCTCTCATGAGTTAACCTAAACTCAAATTTAAAATTATTTATACATATTCTTATTTAAAATTAGGATTACTCATAAGTAGTCTAAACTTAGGATTTCCTAAATCTTAAGAGTGATAGTGAAATATATGTGTATTTGATTAAGAAAAACAACGAATAGAAAATAAAATTTGAAGTTTAAAAAATAAATATGAAGCCACAGAATTATTATATTTGATCATTATAAACAAAAAATAAGAGGAATGTTTTATTTACAAAATTTTCTTATTTATCTATATTGATTACATTCTCAATTCTTGTGTTGGTTTTGATATAAGTAACGCCTCTCTTCCTTTGTCAATGTCTCATCGCTAGTTTTTTCACTTTAGTTGCAACTGTAAATAGCGATTATACATTTAGCCACCAATTGCAATTGCAATTGCAGCTGCTACCTACAGATTTTGCATTTTGCCTAAATATTGATGACCTATAGGCCCTATATCGGTTGATGTTGCATTGACCTTTTCTATATGAACCATAGGATTACGTATATGTGAGTCAATTAATTTAGGCTCATAACCATCTTACATGTTGAAATTAAGGGATCCAATTATTCTAATGTGGTAACGCAGCCGATTCATGTAGCTATGATTTGAATGAACTACGAATTTATGTCATATTAACTACCGTTTATTACAATTAGATCGTAATTACCCCCTGCAAACAGCAGGGCAGTATCTAACCACGTCAAACCCACATCCAACCGGAAAGCAGGTAGATCCCTCGGGTAGGCGTGTTAGCCTTCGGTTCTGCGATCTAATTCCCACCACCGACATCTCTCCTCCTTTCATCTCGCTGTGTCAGAGGTAACAATGACTCTGTTGAAACCCACCTTCAAAAGCTACCCCCAATCAGAGAGCAGGTAGATTAGTCGGGTAAGTCTACAACCTAAAGTTCTACGAACTAATCTCCACCACCGACTTTCGCACCCTCCATTTCGCAACGCCTCTGCAACAGAGATAACAATGGCCTTACAGTTGGACCCCACCTAATAGCTACCTCCAATCATAGAGCAGGTAACTTTCCTGTTTATCCAGGATGTGTTGAGAAAGTTGTTGCTCTACCATATCCATCAAAACCCGTACGCGGAGATCGTACAACACCGGCCCATTACAACTAGCATCGACGATTAGCGAGTTCCTACTCCCTTTTAAACAATGCTTAGGGTCCCCTAATTAGCAAGTAATTAAATCCCGAAATAATAGCAACAAACTCTTTTTTTTTATCATAAATAAATAGATACTGTTGTGTCGCCGGCTTTATCGAGATCGGTACCGCTCGCTTCCCTTTCGCTCTCCGTCGGGACGGATTTGCGTGTAGATTTGGACGGATTGCGTGGTTTAGCGCTTCACTTATTTCCTTCTCGAAGTGATAATCCAATCCAAGAAGCTGGATTGAATCGACCAAATTCATAGTTTGCAAGATGTCAGTAGGATCCTTGGACATGCTTCTTATCTGCTCCATCAGTTCCGCAGCTCTCTCTTTTATCCTTGTATCACACTCCTGCAATAGACGAGAAAAGGGAGATTTTTCATGGTACTGAAACCGCAGGAAACCCCAACTATGTCGATGAAGGACCAGTTTAAGCATGAGTGCTTTTTAGCTGGAGCTAAATTATCAACACCCCTCTTTCCAGGTGACCTTCTTGCTGAAAACTTGAAACATTTTTGGCAAATAGGATGGCCGGGTTACATACCGATGTTGGAGTGACGGACTGGCCATGTTGGATAAAGTAGTCGGCCCCAACCCTCGGACGATAGCTTACAGACTTGCGAACCATCAGCTCATCATCTGGAACAAGTGATTGCAGACTCAGACTATCCATTCTTATTTTATGTGAAGACTAATTAAAACATGCGAGGTGGCGACGGAGAGCCTGCTGCTTTGTGTTGGAATTTATGAGGACACAACATCTTCGTCTGTTGAGGAGGAAGACAAACACGAGCCACGACTCTCCTCCACTTTGTGGAGATTACCTATTAAACCAAGTTTCACACGACGCGAAAGAGAAAAGATATTATCATCATATATCTCTACTCACGGTTCATACTATCAAAATTGAAGTCGGCTGTATCTGTTCTAACAAAAATAATAGCAACTTCGTGGTGATAGGAAGGCGACGAAGGGATTACTAATGTGTCAATTTGGTTTCCATAGCCACCGACAAAATATATGAAGAGACGTACGCGTTACAAATGCCAATTGGTTTCCATGCATGGGCGCCATTGACATAAGATATGAAGAGACGTAAGGATAAAAAATGTGTAGATCTTTTTGTGTTTTGTTTCCTCGGTCTCCATTATTCATGTTTTATCTACCACATCAATTGTTACTCACGTGTGCAAGAGGTCTATGGTGGCTGACGGAGAGGCTTCAATGCTCCTCCAATGCTGAGGTGGATTCGAATAAGCGCTTCGTGATCAATCTACGTGAAAAGCAAGGTCGGGTGGGTTCTATGACCCAATCCCTTTGACCCTCGAGTTAGTTACCGACAAGGGTGAAGTAATCTTAGTGAATAGTCACTGACCTCGTTTTTTGTGGTTTGGTGAACTTTTAATAATAGGTTTAATCTGGGATGGGCTGCCATGTGTTGAGCATATATTGGAGAGAATTTTTCCCCTATCATTTGTTCCTCTTTCCTCTCCCTGAAAGTGTACTTCAAGAACTCTCTCAAAGGGATTTAGAAGTGCATCTATGTGTTAGCTCGACACGTTGGTCATCACTGCATCGAGCAATCTCCAATGCTTAGCCTGGGGGTGGGCGCATTGGATGGTGGAGGAGATGACACGGCCTGAACCATTGCAGCGAGCTTGCATCGAACGGTAGAGTACCTCGGTTGATCGGTCGGTCCATCCGCTTTGGACGATAGAGAGTGGATAACTTGAGGGTGGAGGGCTCAACCACTGGCTGGAGAAACTTGGCCATGGGATGGAGGTCCGTCAACTTCGGATGGTGGAGGCTGGACCTTGACTGATCTAGCAAAAGTTGCCAAAGCACCCAATTCGTTCAGGAGAGAGAGTTTCAGCCAACTTACAAAGAAGCCAAGGCTCCCTCATCGTGTTTTTGAACTATAGTAGTAGAAGTTGCTGCTCATCTCTTCAAGCACTGCCTCCATTGTGGGTATTTGACTCATGACCTTACAAGTATGAAGCAATGCAATGCCGTCTAACATTGTTGCCTCTGGCTTAGTGCAGTTACCCTACGGGTCCTTATCGATGAGATCTTCATGTTTATTGGGCATAACTTCTAGTCTCAAAGTACTGAGATGTCCTCACCTTCTCACTAGTGTAGATCTGGATGTACTGTTCTATATTGGTAGGAAGAATAACATTAGTTAATTGTCAACTGACATGTGATGTCTAGGGTGGAAGAAGAAGATAAAAGTCATCATCTACCCGTCTGTCCATGTGGGCAAGGGTCCAAAGTAGATAATTGATTGAAGATATTTGACATCTTTTAGGATATTTTGATTCATTTCTTGTGATGCGTATATATAGAGAAGGGAATGAAACTACTTCCACATGCTAGATTGACTAAAGCTTTATTTTTTTAGAGAGAAGAGTGGCCCTCTCGGTTGGACAATTTTTTGTGCTCTATTCTGCACAGCTCCTTTTGGTAATTGTATAGTTTAGCTAATATAATTTTGCTTCTTGGAAAGAAAAAAAAACAAATCAATCATCCTAACTTATCCAAAATGTGGCTTGAATACATATGTTTCCCAATTGTAATCATCCCAAACTTAACAAAAAAGCATCTTGATCTGATGTAGGCATCTAGAAAACCCAACCTCACCATCCCTACACTCTATTTCGCGTAACAACTTCAAAAGCCTTTCTCAAGTTGGCAAGCAGTAGGCCTACAAGTTGTTACACAGAGTAATTATCATTTAGGTAAGCCGCAAGAATTAACCAGCAGCATGCAAATTGTGTTTTACAAAAAGAAAAAACAAATTTATTGCTTCATCAGCCAAATACAAGGAGTTTCTGAAATATCATAGCTTAAAAGACAGGAGAACTATGATGGAAAAGCATTCTTCCAACTAACACTGACTTTATTTGATCAAGCAACATTAACCAGCCAATTAATAATCTTATTGTCTCCACGATAAACATACTTAAAAATGAAAGACCCAATAGAGTGAGCAGTATCCCAGCAACTTACAAATTGCTTTGAACTACTGTTAAGCAAGGATTTCTGTTTTCCATAGATAATATTGGCTTGAGCTTCCTATTAGTTCATATGACGCTTCGTCCGAACCTTCGGCACATCATCCTCTCTTGCGACATATTGCCCAATCAGCATATTGACCTCGCAACACCCGATCTCTTTAGCACATTGTCCAATCCTTCTAGCCCGATACCCGAACTCATGGCACGAGGCCTTCTACTGACACGTCGACCTTCCTCCGGTCCGACATCTAATCTTCTGACATGTTCCATTCCGGCCCAACTTGATTCTTTCTGCTTTAATCAAATTATCTCTCCCTAATCGAAGCTAGTCCTACGTCACTCAAAACACATATTAGATTATAACTTTATCAATTGGTTTTATCATAAAAATTTATGATTCAACGTTTTCATGCAGAAAGGAGTTGGGTATTTATAGGCCCCAATGGCTTCAAAAATAGATCCAAAAAGTATCTCATCCCGGGTTTCCGAGGTACTAGTAGTACCACCATCATTATTGGGTAGTACCACCACCTGCAGACTGACACTAGGTGGTACGACTACCTGATAGAGCCTTGGAGATCGGGCTCTAACGGTACTATCGCTTGATAAGGCAGTACCACCGCCTAACAGTATTAACTTTTGGCGGCACTACTGCCTAGATCACCTAAGAAGCTGAGCCTCAAGCGGTACCACTGTCTAGTCTGGGCGGTGCTACCACCTAACATGGCTCCAAGTGGCTGAATGGGCTATCCAATCGACCCAATTCAACCCTTTTAAGGGCCCAATTGGCCCCTATTTAAGTTAGTAGGATTTCTCCCAAAACTAACTTAATTTTAAGTTCTAACTATCATAGTTAAGACTAAAACAATTAAAATACAAGCAACCTAATTTGTCTAGCACGTCAATTGTTCAGTCGAATTTTCGGTGAACTTCCGGCGAACTCCCAACGAACTTCCGACGAGCATTCACTACATCATCCAATCCTTCGGTGTATCTCCCGATTCATCCGGCCCGATGCCCGATCATTAACTCCGACCCAACTTGATTCTTCTTTAATCATTTTTCCTTTCTCACGATCGTAGTTAGTCCTGCATCACTTATCTCAACACATGGATTAGATCATTAATTCACCAATTGATTTCATCATCAAAATCTAAGATTCAACTTATTTCACTTTATCATCTCACCCATAATTAAGTTAGGTGTAGGAACTATCCTCATCATAATAACTTTTTAGATTATGGACCACTTAGGTAGAACTATTTAGAACATAGTCAGAACTATTTAAAATATGACAACTACTGAGATAACTACCTATGAATCAATTCTCAACACTCTCCCTTGATTCATAATAACATACACTGATTTGAGACATGAAATAAACATACTTCTGAAATATAAGTGACGGTGAGAATATCTGCAACTTGTTTATTTGTGTTACAATACTTCACTATTATGATTCTACTTGATACAAAATCCCGGATGAAATGATAATCTTTATATGCTTTATTCTTCCATGAAAGGTTGGATTTTTCGTTATTGCAATTATGGCTTTATTGTCACAAAATATTTTAGTTACATCTTCTTATTCTTGATGAAGTTCTCTAAGAAGTCTACTAATCCATATTGCTTAATAAATTACTGATGTTGCAGCTACATATTCTGCTTCTGATGATGATAGTGTAGTTGTTACTTGCTTCTTTGAACTCCAAGATATGGCTCATGATCTGAGGCTAAAAATATTGCCTAAAGTATTCTGTTTTTCATCCAGAGCTCCTACCTAATTATTATCAATGAAACCAAATAATTTATATTTAAAATTATGATAATACCAAATGTCATAATGTATAATTTTAGCAATATAACGTAGAATTGTTTAATAGCTCCGAGATGATGTTTGCTTAGATTATGCATAAACCTAGATACTACATCAATAGAAAATGTAATATCTGGTCGAGTATGAGTTAAATAAATCAAACAACCAACAAACTTATGTAGTATCTTACATTTATTAAATATGTACTATATTTAAGTTTTAATTTCTCATTTATATGCATGGGTGTTATTGTAACTTTTAATTAATCATGTTAGACTTTTTGAATAGAACTATTATATATTTTCTTAGTGAAATAAAAAATTTATTTGATCCTTGCTTCACCTTCAACCTAAGAAAATAGTACAATAGACCTAGATTTGACATTTCAAACTTATATATCATGTATTTTTTAAATTCTACCATAAAAGAGTTAGATGAACCTATATATATATATATAATATTATTAACATAAAGGAAAAATATGAGAATATTATATTTACCTTCCTTCTTTAGACAAAGAGTAGGTTCATTATTCCTCCTCTTAAATTAATTTTGATAAAAATAATAATCAATTTTATTGTACAATGCCCTTGGAGCTTGTTTAAGCCCATAAAATGTTTTCTTTAGCTTATACATCTTTTCTTCATATCCTTTAACTAAAAAACCTTTGGGTTGAGTAACAAAAATATTTTCTTATAAATCTTCATTTTAAAACATAGATTTTATATCAAATTAATAAATAGGTCAACTCAAGTAAGCAACTAAATCCAAGACAATTCTCATGGTTTCAAATCTAGCAATTGGAATATCATCAAAATTAATAGCTTATTGCTGCGAATATCCTTTTGCTATAAGCAAAGCCTTATACTTTTAGATATTTCCATCTAGATTCTACTTTGTTTTGAACACCTATTTTAATTCAATAGCATTCTTTTTAATTGACTTAATTTTTTCCTTCATTGCCTTTCGTCATTCCCCTTTTCAATTACTTCCTCAAAACTTATAGAATATGAAATAAACAAAACAAACATTGAATCATAAATTTCTATGAATGATATGAATTTTCCTTGAGAGGTTTCATCTAAGGAATCATTTGATCAATTTGAATTGTTATTGGGTGAGGCTAATGATAAACTTATTGGAGCAAGATTTGTCACTTGATTATATGGAGTGTCTAGTTTTGTTGGAGTTTGAATTTATTTTTAACCTTTATTGGTCTCCCAATTTCAACTTGCCATATCATCAAACACAATATTTTTATTAATAATAACTTTGCCACTAATAGGATTATACAATTGATATATATTTTATTGTAAGGAATAATCAATTAAGATGTATTTTTAAAATTTTTCATCAAGCTTATGATGGTTTTGTGAATTTGCTAATGCATAAGCAATACAACTAAAAATTCTTAGATGGCTTATACTTAGCTTCATACCATAGCAAGCCTCAAAAGTAGTTCGATTCATAATAATCTTTGTTGGTGAAATATTTAATAAATAAATTATTATTGCAACTACTTCTACCTAAAACTAATTCAGAAGATGCTTTCTTTTAAGCAAACTTATTACCATTTCCATGGTAGTTCGATTCTTATGTTCAGTTACACCATTTTGTTCTAAATATATATGGTGCTATAAATTCCTTAAAATATCATTTTTTTCAAAAAAAATAAACTCATGATAAAAATTCACCACATCTATCTATATAAAGTATCTTTATACATATACTACTTTGTCTTTCTATAAATGTCTTGAATTTTTAAAAATTATCAAATATTTTATATTTTAATTTCAGAAAATATACCTAAATCATGTGGCTATAATCATATATAAACAATAAAAAATATTGACTTTTACCAAATAATTTTATATTCATAAATCCACATAAATCAGCATGAATTAATTCAAGATAAATAGATGCTCTCCATGCTTTTTCAATAGGAAATGGTTTCTTACTTTATTTATCATAAATGCATCATTCATATATATCAAGTGTATTAACTTTAGACAATCCAAAAATTATTTTTTTATTTAATAATCTTAAACCCTTAATGTTAATGTGTCCATATCTTAAATGCCACAAATTAGACTTATTTTTTTGAGTTGTAATAAGAGCATTCATTTCAATATTTGAAATATTAAGTGTAAATATCTTGTTTTATATCATACAAGTATTTACTATAATCAAACCAGATTTTTTAACTTTAATAATTCATAAATCATCATCAAATATAATTGAATATCTGTCATCTATCAATTGTCCAGCACTCAACAAGTTATGTGATAAATTAGAGAAAAAAATATATTATCAAGGTATTTTATCTTCCTTTGACTTATTGTCACTTCAATTATTCATTTCCTTTCCACTTGGATTTGTTTGTTATCTCCAAGTCTAACTTTCAACTTGTGAGTTTTATCAATAGCTCTAAACATTGATCTTATGTCTGACATATGATTAAAATATCTACTATTCACAAATCAAATATCATTTGAGATATTATTAATTTATGAATTTATCATAAACAACTTATTATTTTCTTCATTTTCTTCCATATAGCTTTTTTTGTTTTCTCTTTACCAACAATTAACTTCTTGTGACCAAACTTTTTATAATAATAATTGTTTTTATTTATCATGCCTAACAAAGTGTTCTCTTCTACTTCCTCTTCTATTTCCTATACCAAGAAATCCTCCTCTGCCACATCCTCTTCCTATTGATTTTTTTGTCTCTTCTTTTGAAGTAGAAGACCCCCCTGAAATGTTTTTCTTTATTTTTTTCAAGTGACTTGTTTAATTTTACTTCGTGTTCTTACAAGAAACTCATTAGTTCATCAAATGAAATGGTAAATAATTCTTTTAACTCCTAAATTACAATAATAACATGATCAAATTTTGGAGTTAAACTTCTCAAAACTTTTGCAATAATTATATGATCATGAAGATGTTCAATATAAGATTGCATTTGATTAGCAATTTCAATCACTCAAGAAAGAAAATATAATACTGATTCATTGCTTTTCATAAATAAAATTTAAACTCATAATAAAGGGATTAAAGTTTTACCACAATCACCTATCTTGAAATTCATTTTGAAGTATCAACCAAATTTACCTCGAGGATGTAGCTACTACAATTCTTGAGAATATTGTCTCATGTATAACTTATTGAATGAAGAATAATGTCTTTAAGTCTTTCTTTTTATTCTCCCTCAACCTAGTTTCTTCATCTGGATTTGCATATCCATTATCTATTCCCAAAGATCTTGAGACTTAAATAAAGTCTTCGTCTTGATATACCAAAATTTATAGCATTTGTCCGAAAAAGAGGGGAATAAGAGGTTAAGATATAGAATTGCTATTGAAAGTCATAATACCTAGTTTAGATTGAACTTAGTTTTGATATTACAAATGTTGGGGACGAAGGAGCAAAAAAATAATAAAAAAAGAATACTATGATGCAATTAAAAGAGAATGTATTCAATCAAGAAAACCAAAGTTGCATTACCTAGAGGTAAGACTAAGAATACTTACAAAATATTCCCAAGTGCACACACTTTTGCTTCATGAACGATGATGCTATTTATGAGACCTAATGATAACTATCTCACCTATGATTAAATTAGGTGTAGGAATTACCCCCATGATAATAACTTTTTAGATCATGGGGCACTTAGGTAGAACTACCTAGAACATAACTAGAACTACCTAAAACATGATAACTACCTAGATAATTACCTATGAATCAATTCTCAACACTAGGACTTAAGTCCCCCATATTAGAGTTGATGATTTAAAATAATATTGGTATAAGAATTAGAGTTGAACAAAAATACAAGCAAAACATCATTGGCAAACATAAAGTGTGAGGCAACAATATCTTTGATTTTGAAGAAGGCAAGTTTGCTATGGAAACAAAAGAACCAATCAAAGTAGAGAACACTTGTTGTGTGATGATGAAGAGATAGAAAGAAAGAGGTTCTCTTTGTCTCACACACCTCCTCCCTTTAAACCGAGAGAGAACTTACCATTATACGGATAAACTATCAGAAATCGAGATTATAGATCTATTTTTAATCTCTCTTAGTCTATATTTCATAACTCATAGTGGTACTATGAAGGATAGGAAGAGAGGAAAAGACGAGATTATAGGCATCCGTCAACACGGACATATGCGGCCAATGAGTCTCATGTAGTGAGATAGTCGTGCACGAGGAAAAGGAAAATTGATGAGGGATTGGTTGTGAATGATGATTGGCAAGCAACGACTATATTGCATCGTCGAAAAGTGTTGGCTGTCGGTAAAGAGCGAATGACCATGCACATGGGCATCGTGAAGGGAATCTAGACTGACAGTGTGTAGGTGATGGACGGTCGTGCACCGCAATAGCTACGGGCGATGGACATGCCATGCATTACGGTGGCCACATGCCTTGAGCAATTATGGTTTCATCCATTAAAATTACAGTTTTACCTTTATAAATTCTTTTAATTTCAACCTTAACAGCTTTGCCCTTTAAAAATTAGATATTTTCACTACATATTCTAAAAAATTATAGTTTTGTCTTTCGAATAAAATATTTTTGACTTATGTCCTAAATTATAAAATTGACTAATTTGACCTTCTTTAATCAAATTTGATTTTGACCATATTTTAACTAATTGACTAAAAGTAGATTTGATCAATCTCATTTTGATCAAATTTAGAAAAAAAATCAAATTTTGATTAATTTTTAACTTTAGTTAATTTTAATTTAGATTGGTCTAATTGGGCTGATATTTAATTTAATTTTGAGAACTATCCATTTAAATAGGAGGATTGACTGGTCTAATTTAGGGTGCCATACAGAATTAAAAACTATAAATTATAATTTTTTATAGTTTTCTTATATAATATATTCATAAAATTTTTACTTGTTAAAAAATATAACAAGTGCTAATATAAAATTTTACTTACTACCCGTCCCACTTAATTTAAACCTCATATATAAAGATTATGATTTCAGTTCTGTTTGACTCCAAAAGAAAGGTTGTCTAATGGCATCAGTCTAATATTTGTACTATAAAGAACAACAATAATATGTCAGTAATTATTTCTATGATTGCATTAGCTGGATTATCTAGATCTACACGATATCAGAGAGTGATTCATTGTACTTTATCCTTTGGATTCGTTGGATAATGGATTGAGATTGTCAAGGTTGCCATATCCTTCAAATACAACGAGGAATAGTTACAAACCTGTCTCTATTCATCACTAGATTCGATCAAATGAAGTTTATCTAACCTTAATCTGTTTATTAAAAAGCTCCCACAAGAAAGATAGTAGTCAATTGGATCTAGATACCTTTATCTGGAATGAGAATGTATGTCCGATCACATCAATCTAATTTCTGTAGAAGAAAATAAATAAAAACCTTTCCATCATCCACATTGCCTGCATGATTCATTTAATCTATGTCGATGTCGGTTGGATCAGATCTATATAGTTGAATGTGATCCATCGAACGTGTTGGCCGATCTTGTCGTAGAAAAACAAACCATAATAACGTTACAAATACAATTTATCGTATCAATTTAGAAATATAACTAAAGCATGAGCCAATTGTATCATGTGTATTATATAGGGATGAATTAAAAAATAATATAATAATTTCATAGCACTATAAAATATTGTTCTTCAAAGTCGAGTTAAACAAAATTAGACTTAGAAAACATTTTTTGTTTATATATGAAAAGTTGTACGTCTCTCTCCTTCCCTTTTCCATTCCAACTCTCCCTTAAAGTGATTAATTGTACGAAGAGCACCAAGATTAGTCGTTTAGGTTCCAAAATACAAAATGCTTTTTTTTTTTTGTAAAAAATGCTAATAGATTTTTTATATTATCATATCCAAAAATACAAAGGACTCTTCTTCATAGTAACTTGGAACACATGTTATATATTGTTACATAAACCCATGCTTGCATACACATAGACATACGCACGAATATGCGCATGTAGACGTGCATGCCCATACTCACGTGCGCATACTCATAGAAACATAGCAGAAGCAATATAGTCTAAGATATTCTATAGCCAAACATATATTTTGGCCATAGAATGGTAATATGATCAAATCGGAATATGATTAACAAGTATCGAAAATATATTAACCATTTTACTTTAATACCATTTTAGAAAACATAACAAGAATTAATTAAAATTTTATTTACTACACATCTCATTTAATTTAAATCTCATACATAAAAGACTATGATTTTGGTTTTTTTTACTCTATAATGGCATCAATCTAATATTCGGTACTACAAAGCAAAACAATTATATTACTTCCCCATCATTAATTTTTTCTATGATTGTATTAATTGAAAGTGATTTATTGTATTATTGTCCTTTGGATTGGTTGGAGACGTGTTGAGATTGTCAAGAAGGATAGTATCCAATCACATCAATCTAGTCTCCTTTCTCTCGTGATCACATCAATCTAATTTCTATATAAAAAAATAAAAATATCATAAACCATCCCATCATC
Organism: Musa acuminata AAA Group; assembly: GCF_036884655.1. Lineage (NCBI taxonomy): Eukaryota > Viridiplantae > Streptophyta > Magnoliopsida > Zingiberales > Musaceae > Musa > Musa acuminata. The sequence goes on along the minus strand of NC_088333.1, from coordinate 36,815,977 downwards.
CACATTGCTTGCATAATTCAATTAATCTATATCCACATCAGCTGGATCAGCTCCACATAGCTGAGTGTGACTCATTGGACACGTCGTCGAATCTGTAGTAGAAAAACGAATCATAATAACATTATAAATACAAATTATGACAGCGATTTAGAAATGTAACTAAAACATAGGCCACTTGTATCATGTGTATTATAATATAATAATTTTATAGGACTATAAAATATTTTGCTAGAAAGTCGAGCTAAATAATATTGGACTTAGACAACATTTTTTTGTTTATATATGATCAGAATATTGAAAGAAATATATTTGGCTTTGTTATTGAGAAGTTGTATGTGTCTTTTTGACACTTCTCTCTCCTTCCCTTTCTCATTCCAACTCTCTCTCTCTCTCTCTCTCTCTCTCTCTCTCTCTCTCTCTCTCTCTCTTTCAAAGTGATTAATTGTACATGGGACACCAAGATTAGCCAACATACGAATTGGACTGAAGTCGGCTCACAGTCATACTAATCGGCTGTATCTGTTCTAACAAAATGAATATCAACTTCGTGGTGATAGGGAAGCGACGCAAGGATTACAAATGTGTCAATTTGGTTTCCATAGTCACCGACAAAAGATATGGAGAAACGTTAGCGTTACAAATGCCAATTGGTTTCCATCATCGACGTAAGATATGAAGAGACGTAAGGATAAAAAATGTAGCAGGTCTTTTTGTGTTTTGTTGCCTCGGTCTATAATCTTTGATCATGGTGGCATTGATGTTGTAAAGGAGACGCATGTTACAAAAGATATGAAGAGACGTAAGCGTTACAAATGCCAATTGGTTTCCATGCATGGGCGCCATCGACATAAGATATGAAGAGCCGTAAGGATTCCAAATGTGCAGGTCTTTTTGTGTTTTATTGCCTCTTGTGTCGCTCTCTATTATTCATGTTTTTTATCTGCCATATCAATTGTTCCAAATTTGGTTTGAGTGACTCATTGGCAACAAATCCAAATTGTGATGCCATGGTCCATTTGATGAGACTGGCACAAATCCGGCGTCGCCTGTGGCAGTAACAGTGGGCACTTCAAAGGTCTAAGTTGGTTGACGAAGAGACTTGGATGCTCCTCAAGTCCTAATGTGGACTCAGATGCATGCTCTGTAATCAATCTGTACATAGGTTGAGGTTGGATGGATTTCTCGCACTGATCCCGACACTCAAGTCATTTACCTAAAGTATGGAGCAATCTTAATGAATAGTCATTGACTTCGATTTGATATGAAGAGCTTTTTATAATGGGTTTAACCTGGGCTGGGCTGTCATATGTCTGAGTATGTATTGGAACAAATATTACCCCAATCACATAGCACAACATGAGTGATTTGGAACAACATTATTAGCAATCCTAGATACTTTCTGGGTCGATTGTGGTTCTTCCAAGGGTATGCACATTCTATCATGGGATTGGGATAGGAATATTCTTTCTAGATATACTAGGAATTGGGACTGATAACCTTTCTTATGAAATATACACTTGAAGCTCAACAGAGACTAATATCTTTCGATCATTGATAGTATATGAGATAAAATGGTTGGAACTAAATATGCTGTGATTTATCGCAAAGCTGGAATCGGGTTTGTTTCTTCTCGCTCTTGAACGTTTAAGAGGAGAGTTCACTAAATTTGTTGGTGATATTTCTATTATTGATGTTTTCAAAGATAACTATATTTTAGATTCTGGTAGTCCATTCAAGCATGCTTTCAGCTTTTAGAACTGACCTCAGGATATTTATCACAAGGTAATTTGACAACCCAATAAAGATAATAAAGCAGAAATATAAAAGGAGAGATAAAAACACCAGAACACTAGATATACGTGGTTCGGTCAATAGACTTACATCCACGGACGAAGGAGGAGTAAATCATTACTATAAAAGAGGGACAATTATAAATGCCTTAGGAAGATGTTCCTAAGCCATAAAACATCCGAAAATACTAAACAAAAAAAACCTAAACTATAAGCCCAAACTATTTAACTGAGTGTGGACTTAAATCCAAAGCAAACACTTAGGTTTTTCTTGTGGTGCTTCTTGTGGTGCCTCTGACATCAAAGCCCAGGCCCTTATTTATAGTTCCAATAGGAGATAGCAAGCCTGATTTTCCGGATGTGGGCCTATGAGACTTGCCAAACTAACAAATCTCCACCTTGGCATGTCCCCACAAAACTTGCTTCACCTTCTTCATAAAAGCCCCAACGAGCAATCATCAATAATGAACACTAACCAAGTCCAAGTACTGCTTGAACTTGTAAATCGGAAGAGGCTTCGTAAGCATATCAAATGGATTGTCCTTCGTATGAATTTTCTGAACAAGGACCTTTCCCTCAGCAATAGTATCCCATTTGCATCCAACAATTTTCTTACCCGAAGACGGCTTCACAAGATCTCAAGTTCTATTATGATAGAGAGACTCAATTTCTTCATTCATCGCAATCAACCACTTAGCGGAATTATCACAAGAAACTACATCTGAGTAGGTAGTAGGCTCACCAACTTCACTTGTTTCTTCTGCAACAGACAAAGCATATGCAACTAAATTTGCATATCTTTGTGGTGGTCGAATATTTCTCCGTGGTCTATCCTTGGCTATGGAATATTGCTCTTCCTCTGGATCAACTGCGTTAGTAGACTCGGGACCATCTACTAGCATTCTTTGGGTAGAATAGTTCGACTGAAAAGAATCAGAACTACCAATCTCAAGCTCCACCTGCTTCTGCGCACTATCATTTGTACAACTAGTAGATTCCTCTTTGGAAGATAACATAGATAATTCATCAAAAGTAACATCTCTCAAATTTTGGGGATTTGGGATTAGAACACCATAATATGTATCCTTTCACCCCAGAAGCATACCCAAGGAAAATATATTTTTTAGCTCGAGGCTCTAATTTTCCTTCATTTACATGCATGTATGCTAGACACCCAAAAATTTTAAAATCAGAATAATCAGCAGGAATACCTGATCAAACTTCCTCCGGAGTTTTAAAATTAAGTGCTGCAGAAGGAGCGCGGTTGACAACGTAACAAGCCATATTAATCGCCTCTGCCCAAAAGTCCTTTGTTAACCCTGCATTTGAGATCATACACCTTGCTCTCTCCAAGAGTGTTCTGTTTATATGTTCGGCCACACCATTTTGCTAAGGCATCATCCTAACAGTGCGATGTCGAACAATTCCTTCATTTTTGCATAATTTATCAAAGTCACTTTCACAAAATTCCATGCCATTATCTGTTCGAAGCCGCTTAATCTATTTACCTATTTGGTTCTCAATCAAAGCCTTCCATTGCTTAAAGGTTAAAAAAATATAATTTTTATACTTCAAAAAATAAACCCAAACTTTCTTGGAATAATCGTCAATGAAAGTCAATATATACCTGGCACCACCCTTAGACTGAACATGAGCTAGACCCCAAAGGTCTGAATGAATATAGTCAAGAGTACCTTTTATTTTGTGAACTATCGGAGAATTGAAGCTGACTCTTTTTTGCTTTCCAAAAATGTAGTGTTCACAAAAATCCAGTGGCCCAATACTCTATCCACAAAGTAGACCCCTTTTACTTAAAATGCTCAAACCTTTTTCACTCATATGACCCAAACGCATATGCCATAATTTGGTGATGTCAGAATCAGACAATGATGATGATGAGACTGCAACTGAACCTGTGACAGTAGTTCCCTGCAAAATATACAGGCTACCAGACCTACAAGCTTTCATAACAACAAGGGCACTTCTAAAAACTTTCATAACTCCACCTTTAGCTGTGTATTTACACCCAAGAGCCTCTAGGGTGCATAAAGAGATAAGATTCTTTTTCAAATCAGGAATATGTCTAACATTAGTAAGCGTCCTCACAATATCATCATGCATTTTAATTCGGATTGTTCCTTTACCAACAACATCACATGCGATATTATTGCCCATCAAAACAATTCCACCGTTACAAGATTCATATGTGGAAAACAAATCCCTATTGGGACACATGTGATAAGAAAAACCTGAATCTAAAATCCATTCATTTTTAGACATCGTCCTGTCATCAGTAGCAAAGAAAATATTTTCAACATTCTCATCAAATGCTACACTAGCTTCAGCGGACTCAGTAGTTTTCTCAACAAATTTTCCTTTTTTGCTTTAATTTATTTTTTAATTTAAAACAATCAGCTTTAATGTGCCCCATTTTATGACAATATCTGCATTCCAAATTTCTCTGTCTGGATTTAGATCTAGATTTAGATCTACTACTGTCAAATTCTCTTTTATACATTCTACCCCTAACAACCAAACTCTCAGCCTGATTCTCTCTACTTTCCCCAGTGATATCCCTGTCTATCTGCTCCTTAGATTTTAATACAGATCTAATTTCTTGATACAAAACTATTTCTTTTCCATAAATCAAAGTATCACAGAAATGCTTAAAAGATTGGGGAAGAGAACACAAAAGTAATAGGGCCTTATCCTCATCATCAATTTTTGCATCTATATTCTCCAAATTCACAACCAATGAATCAAATTTATCAGGATATGAGAGTATAGATGTACCTTCAGTCATCCGAAGCATATACAAACTCTGCTTCAAGTAAAGATGATTCTCCACTGTCCTCTTTATATACAAGGCTTTAAGCTTGTCCCACATGCTCTTAGTCGTAGTCTCCGTAGCTATCTCCCGTAAAACCTCGTCAGAGAGATTTAGAATGATGCTTGATCGGGCCTTCTTATCCATTACCGCAAGATCTTCCTTTGATGTATCATCTGGAATGTTCTCAACTCCCTGTAGTGTCAAATCAACTCCCTCTTGAATCAGAATGACCTCCATCTTGAGTTGTCATATGCCGAAGTTGGCATTTCTATTGAATTTCTCGACAACGATCTTTGTTATTATTATCGTTGCCAAAAGATCCCGAAACCAAACTCTGATACCAGTTTATTAGAGCTGACTTCAGGATATTTACCACAAGCTAATTTGGCAACCAAAAAAGACAATAAAACAGAAATATAAAAGAGAGTCAAGAACACCATAATACCAAATATATGTGGTTCGGTCAATAGACCTACATCACTACTATAAAAGAGGGACAATTACAAATACCTTATGAAGATATTCCTAGGCCATAAAACACCCGAAAATACTAAACAAGAAAAATCCAAACTATAAGCTCAAACTATTTAACTGAGCGTGGACTTAAACCAAAGCAAACACTTAGGTTTTTCTTGTGGTGCTTCTTACTTCAAAGCCCAAGCTCTTATTTATGGTTCCAATAGGAGATAACAAGCCTGATTTTCCTGATGTGGGACTATGGGACTTGCCAAACTAACATCAGCAATATAGATGCTAGTGATAGATCTTTGGTGGTTCTAATGTCATTGTTAATCTATATATCACATGATAATTTTTAGTTTTAGAAGCTAGATAATAAGAGGGTTTGTTCTGCTAAGTCTGCCTATCATTTTCTTGCTTCTCAGTTGGGATGGTTGATCCTAACGTGGACTAGTTGTATTGTTTGTGGAAGCTTCCCGTGTTGCCTCGGGTTAAATTTTTTTGTTGGAAACTTTTGCACCGCCACCTCTCATTGTCGGATTGATCGTCTCAACTAAGAGTGTGCAGTAATGCTACTACTTGTCCCTTTTGTCAATCTAAAGCAGAAACCATTAATCACTTCTTTCTGTGCGTCTTTCCTATTAAATTATGGCAACTCTTTAAATCTTAACTAGATATTCAATTTTTAATGAGGGGGTGCAGTGTCCCAATTCTGATGGTCAAACCTTGTGGGTTCTAAATGATATTGGTCTTTGGTGAATATGGAGGGCTACGAATGATCTTGTTTTCAACCCCATTGCTTGTTCTGTTTAAAAGATTTTTCATAAGATAGTAGAATTTGTTCTCTCTAATGACAAGGCAAAATCTTCTGATAGCATGGTGCATGAATTATGTCCAACATATGATATCACTAACTTATCCAAAATGTAGCTTGAATATATATGTTTCCGAATTGTAATCATCCCAAACTTAACTAACAATTATCTTGATATCTGATGTAGGCATCTACAAAACCCAACCTCACCATCCCTACACTCTATTTAGCATAGCAGCTTCAATAGCCTTTCTAAAGTTGGCAAGACTGAAAAGAGTGAAAATTGCAAATAGCTAATATAATTTTGTAACACATACCAGCAACTTGCAAATTGCTTTGAACTACTGTTAAACAAAGATTTCTGTTTTCCATAGATAATACTGGCTTGAGCTTCCCAGGGCTAGTACAATACACGTTCATTTACAAAGGCTTAAATATATTTCACAATAAAGGATTCATAGAAGAAGCAGCATAGTATAATACACGCTTATTTACAAAGGCTTACATATGTTACAGAATAAAGGATTCATAGAAGAAGCCAGTATAGTACAATACACATTCATTTACAAAGGCTTACATATATTTCAGAATAAAGGATTCATAGAAGAAGCAAGCATCGTCATACAATCAAAGTGGAACAGGATGTACAAGTAACAAAGAGACATATTCTTTCGTCTTCGTAGAGGAGATGGTGTATCCATCGATATACTTATATAAATTCTCAATCATTCGTGAAAAATTAACAATCCTTTGAAGTAAAGCAACAGGGAATGCAGTTTGATTGAGGCACTCTTCGTTTATATCCTTCCATGCATCGTCAACTAGAACTTGGAGCTTCTTACATGCCACATGCACATTTGTTCCATATTCTTTCATGTAGCATTGGACTGTGGAGGCAACATGTTCCCTAGTTTGTTCCAACTGTAAATTTCATGAAAAAAGAGGATTAATGATCTATAAACTGAATTCTAAGGGATCCTTTCAGGATTTACATGTTCATTATATTAAAACAAATTGATAGACTATTATCAATAATAAGGTGTAGATAAAAGGAATTTGGGAATCTACAGATGTGGAAGCTTACGAAAGGGAGTTTTTTTGTTTGTACTAGATTTCATAATATAAAATCATCAAAACTTTGATAATGCAATTGAGTGACACAAGAAATGCTTTTGAGGAGATAAATAGAAGGAATATTGAAGACAACTTTGGAGATTACCTATTAAACCTCAATTATAGTCCATTTCATCTAATTGGAGAATGTATGTTATTTTCTTTTTCTTTTTTCTGTGTTATCATATTTCTACTACGACGGAAATCAGTGCAAAATTTACTATAAAAAATGTTTATATGATATAAAACACAGGAGATTATATTATGACCATACCTCATGTGAAGTAATGTCATTCATGATACGACAAATTATTGCAGAAGCTTGGACAATCTTTGGGAAACTAGTAATCCATTGAAATGCCTCCTTAGTTGCTATTTCTCCCATTCCAACGAAAGAGGCACATTCGAGCATAGGATATGCTGAACTTATGAGGGAAACATGTAGATGTTCTTCCAAAGTTGGTATGTAATGTTGATCTCTCCATTTGGATTCCTCAAAATAAGCTTCAGATAAATCTTTCATCTGTACCCAAGTAAAACAAAACCATTCCTTAATATTTGTAATGCATGAGTAGCGTCTACAAATGGGACAATCTAAGTTCAATACTGTCGCATCTGAAATGCTTATTCTTTGTATTGGCCAATAGTGGATTCATTTATTGCTTATGTAATGCTAATTAATAAAAGTGAAAATAAGAAGAACCTTATAATCTCATCACTCACAGCTTCCTTCAGATAGGTTATGCGATATTTTTCACCGGAAGCCAATAAATCTTCAAACTCTTTAAAGGTGTGGATTAGCTTTAGATAATAATCCTTCATATACTCTGGTAATTGATGAACAACCTTCGCATCCCACCTGCATATGTATTAGTTTCACCATCTTTAGAAAAATAAAACATAAACATACATGTTATTTTGCTATACACAATGACTAAAACTATTATGTGATATTATCAGTGGCACCATTTGTTATCATCTATTAAGCCATGATAGTAAAAGGTAATCTATCCATCGATATAAGATTTACGGACCTTTGAATTGCCTCAGTTAGTCGTTGACTCTCCTCCAATGTGCTATAGACATCATATATGTCGACCAAAATTGAAATATGGGCAATCACCTTGGTCGTTATCACTCGTGCACGAGAATAATAGGGTTCGAAGTATATTGCCAGGATCCAGAAATAGCATTCCACCAATCGATCTCGAGCAAAACTGAGATTTTTTGAGGAGACTAAATCATTCCACCACCTTCAAGTCGTTTACAAATCAAAATGGCATTACATATCAATTAAAAGTTTGATGGGAGAAGGAACCAAGCTCAGCAATTAGCCTTCACTTGTTTACATTAGCAACATGATTGTATTGTTCTTTCTTTATAAAAATCCAGAAGAAATATAGCTCCAGGGAATTCAAAAGTGAGGAAGAGCTTACATGGTGATGTTCTTAAGTTCCTCGCGATGAAGAGATTGCAGCAAATTGAAGTCCAACTTTGCAAGCTCCAGGATGGCATCATCTCGTGTGGCGTCCTCTTGGTATATAGATATGTAATCTCTTGCCAAGAGCCTTCTAATTCTCCTACAGAGAGGTGTCTCGAGGTCAAGAGACACTTGCGTTGTTAATGGTGGTTTAAGATCAGCTAATGCAGACACTAGGCTATTCCTCGTAAAAGAGATGGCTTCATCAAGAATGATCTCCCCATGAGTCCCAAGATAGGCTGCGTTGTACAAGCTTAACAGTCCTTTCACGTCACTCCCCAAGGTAGACATGAAACTCCCTCCCTCATCTTTGAACTTGTTAAAAACATCTACAGAAATACATAAGATTTTTTTGTTCTGAGGGGAAAACACATAAAGCCATATTATCAAAATTAATTTACCGTTTTAAGTGATTACGTGATAATCAATACAATGACTTTTGTGTGTGATTTTTATGTCTATTTTACCGGAGAAAATATTTTTGGCACAGCCAACGTCTGAGTGAATTAAAGAAAAGATGATTAAAGAAGATCGTATTGTTTTGGATCACACATACAAATACTGCTTTATTTGACAACGTCCGTGTTGTCAATATCAGCATCATGGATTTGACTTAATGCTTCGCTTATTCCCTTTTGAAAGTGATAATCCAATCCAAGAAGCTGGATTGAATCAATCAGGACCATGGTTTGCAGCCGATCATTAGTATCATTGAACATGCTCTTTACTTGCCCCCTCAGCTCTTCAGCTCTCTATTTCATCCTTGCATCACACCTCTTCATCATCCATGAATATATATATATATATATATATATATATATATATATATATATATATATATATATATTATGATTGAAAGTGATAATCCAATCCAAGTAGTATGATTGAACATGCTCTTTACTTGCCCCCTCAGCTCTTCAGCTCTCTATTTCATCCTTGCATCACACCTCATCAATGAATATATATATATATATATATATATATATATGCGCATGTACACATGCATACACATACTCATAAAAACATACACATACTCTCTATTTCCTCGTGGTGGTCCATATGGTGGTCCATATGGTGGTCCATGACTAACTGTGATGGTTACGTGGAAGGGGACCGGTCTTGTGTTCCTCCTACTGGTCCATTAATAATGATGAAATAAATCTATCTCACTGTATAACTCAATTGTGATTTAGCAATGAGATGGTAAGGAAAAAAGTGTTAGGGATGAAACTGAGCTTAACAACCTTCAGCCTTATGCGAAGGATAGCAATGCTAAAGACAATGCCATCTAGGAATCAGGGAGCGTATTTATAGCCGTTTACACAATTGACCATGTTAGCTGAAGCATTACAGTATTACAGTATCATGTGCTTTAATTGTAGTACAATAAATTTCTCAGCCACCCGTTTTCTTTAAAAACAATTACTATTCAGTATTAGAAATAAGAGTAAACATTTTACAAGAGTCTCAAGACATGTCGTATTTAAAAGAAGAAGATTGGGAATCAGTTCCCCCATATTAGAGTTGAGAAATTGGAAGTAATATTAGCATAAGATATAAAGCTAAACAAAACTGCAAGCAAAACATCACTGACAAATATAAGAAGTGAGATAATAATGCCTTTGATTTTGTATGTTTGCTCCGGGAAATAAAAGATCCAATAAAACTAGAGAACATTTGTTGTATAATGATGAAGAGATAGAAAGAAAGAGGCTCTCATTGTCTCACACCCCTCCTCCCTTTAAACCAAGGAGGGAAAATTTACCATTAATGAAGTAAGAGAAAGAAGGAGATAGGATACAAGCCTAGATCCAATCGCTGAATTTGGATGGAAATTTTCTTTTCCAAGGGGTAAGAATGATGCTGTTAGAACCCTTGCATATTCTAAACTTGGGGTTGATCTCTTTAGGGGATCGGCCTCCTTGGAACTCTATAGGGGTTCCTCCTTCCAAGTTGCTGCTCAAAGACTGCAGAAAAGATTCATCTATTGCTTAACAAAAGAGAAGAAATACATGGCTATTTATAGGGCTTCTAAACCCTAACTCCTAATAGGACTCTTACTTAAGACTCTTACTTCTAACCAACTCCTAATATGACTCATACTCAAGACTTCTATTCCCTTACAACTCCTAATTCTTCTCTAAGAAAAAACCTCCTAACATAATGTCTCTCTCAATTAGGACTCTCCTAGCTAGAGTCCTAACAGATGCTTCCCAGGAGAATGTGTCAAAATCTTTTTTCCAAGTTAATCTTTAGGAGAACGAGAGGAGCCTTTCCTTAAGTCTATTGGCTAGAACTTACATATTATTTTCGAATTATGATACAAAGGGTGAAGGGTCTATAATCTATGATCATGGTGGCATTGATACTTTTGGGAATGAGCAACATGTGGGTCTTCGGTAAAATGAAACAATCATTGTGAAAGCTACATAATACCTAATGAATCAGGACTTTTAATTCATTCTAGAACCCATGGTAAAATTAGACAATGAACCCGTTCGGTCCATTTGGTTGAGAGCAATAATAATCTCATCCAATGAGAATGGTTTAGCAAGGCTGATATTTGCTCCGTGATTATTTTGATGTAATAATGATGTCAACTATAATTGCTCCCTGATTATTTTGAGACATGATAAAGATATTTAATCGGACAACACATCATGTTCTTGATCAAAATATTATGGTTTGGTGACTAAAAAATAGCGTCATAACATTTTTGTGATGTCGCCGCTAAAAAATTTCCATTCTTTGATCATAAATTTCAAAATTTTTAAATCATTTTAGTATATATTAGACTATAATGTATTTCTTGATATTTGGTGGTGGAATTGAGAATGAAAATGATTGAGAATGTGTAGGTCTTCCATTTAGGTGCGTGATACATTTGATCTGATTTATTTTGTAAAAAGAAAATATGGTTTTATACATAAAATAATTAGAATAATAGTGAAATATAAGTGTATCCGATTACAAAAATAACATAACTTATATGAATAAAATATATAATTTAAAGCTTAAGAAATAAATTTGAAGCTACGTAATCATTATCTTAACATAAAATCTCTCTCTCTCTCTTTCTCGCGTGAGATTAATGAGTGTTCTATCTACGTCTAAATTCAATCAATAATATTCTTTGTCTCAGAAGCTGGTGACAAGACTTAATTGGACCACTTTCAATGGATTGAACAGAGAATATTAAAAAAAAATAATCGAGAAATAACAAAGGAGAAAATTTAATTCATATTGAGGAATTAAATAAGGATTCGATTTTACTGATAAACTACCCCAAAGAGCCAATTCGAATGGATCCACCTCTTTTTAGTTCTTCAACAATGATCATCATAAAATTGCTAAAAGATTATTTTTTAAGAAAATTGTTTTAAAAAGCTTTGTCAAGAAACACACACATACATACAACTTTCAAGCCCTATAATAGTTTCTGTAATACCTCGGAAAATGCAAACGGCATGGCAGTATCTAACAACGTCAAAACTACCTCTAACCGGAGAGCAAGTAGAACTATCAGGTAAGCATTGTAACACAATCAAATCGGATAATGCATGGTCTTTTATTCATAAAGGATTGATATCTAATCATATATAGGATTGACAGGAGTAATAATCGGAACAGGATGGACCAGCAACAATGAGATGTTTTCTTTCATGTGTGTGTCGGAGTTGGTGTATGCATCAATGTTCTTGTATATAGTTTTCATCATTCATGAAAAGTTGAGTATCCTTTCAAGTAAAGAAATGGGGAATGTGTTGGTTTTCTGTATAACTTTAAGAAAAAAAGGGAAAAAGAAAGTAGAAGAAATGAAAAGTGCTTTTGATTTATTCAAAAATATCTATTTATATTAATCAGTAAAGACAGCATCAGTAAAGATAGCAGAATCAGTACAAAGGGTAGCATCAGTCAAGACAGCAGAATCAGAACATATCCAAATCTTGCTTAAGCCCTCCTGCTCTGTAAAATGTAGGGCTTCAAGAATTGCTAATCCTTACAATATTACAGTATTGTGTGCTTTACTTACAGCATAGTCAACTGCTCTAACCCATCTGTTGGTAGGTTGCTATCGAGTTAAAGAGTATTCCAGATATTAAAAAATATTATTAACAAATTCTAGAAATTAAAAAAAAAATTTTGAAAAAAGTTTTAAAAAGCAACTTCCTTGGAAAATTTGTCCAATTATACTTAAATAGTTAGGGAAAAAAAATTAGATTTTACTTAATATATATTAGAAGAAAATTATTTGAATTCACATCTATCTCTCTCATAGTCACATATGAGATTGTGAGGAGGAGGTTTCATTTGATAGATCACATATCTATGATGGGACCTCCAAATATTAAAGAATGCTTGATGAAATGTCCCGAACCACATGTATATGATGGGACGTCTCGTACCACATCTATTTCATGGATAGCTTTCCATCAATCGGCCGACGAGTCTGTCCTCGTGTTTCAAGCCTTCCGGCGAACATGTGGCTGTGCTTATTCCCTTCTCTGTGGTGGATGATCAGCTCCACGACTTCAATTCGGGAAGTCATCTGGAACTGCAGCGTCACATGAGACGCATTAGCACCTAAGAAAGTGAGTTCCAGCTGCTAGGCAGGGCTGTTGCAACAGCGTTCCAAAAGGAAGAGTACCTCGTGAGTTCTCCCCCGAAAAAAAAATGCAAGATGGTAAGGGAAAAAGTGTTAAAAGTTGTTAGGGATGAAGCTGAACTCGACAACCTTCAACCTCATACGAAGGATAGAAATGTTAAAAGATAATCCCATCTAGGAAACTGACCATGTTAGCATAATCATATTTAGGGCTTTTTTAATATCCTTCTACTATTACAGCATCGTATGCTTTAATTGTAGTACAATCAACTTCTCTCTTCTATTGACATTTTTTTTTCCAAAAAGAAATATCAGTAGACTTCAACCTTTTTTGTATAGAAAATATACCAATATTATCCTTGTGTAATCATATGTAAATAATAAAAAATATTTAAACTAATTTCATATTGCATGCTCAAGATACCTATCTTCTCCTAAAGTATGATGATATTGATCTACCTTTCTATTAGCCCCTAAGGTTAAGGTAAGTGTTCTTGATGCCTTAAGCTGAACCTCTCAAGATGTCCCAATAAGTAAGTTTTTTAATTTACTCTTTCAAATTATAATAGTTCATTGTATCATAGCCATAATCATGGTGGAAGCAATAGTACTTGGATTTATTCGTCCTCTCCAACGATGTCTTCAACGGTTAAGAGTCTTTCGAGATCCTTTTTTTTTTATTTGTAAAAGATTTTGGTTCTAGTCATATTCAAATGAGTTAACTCAAAACTCAAGCGAGACAACTTATCACAGCATATCAGGGTGTCTAAAATGTTGTACAGTGACATCTAGGCGCGGAAGGTGATAGTATGCTCTATCGAGTCAATATTATTGTCAAAGGCCTCTAGTGATAAGAGATAAAAGTTCCTCATGGATGTTATGAGTGAATGGGGACCGACTAGAGATGAGATCGATCAAACTTTCCCATCTGGATTGATGAAACTCTCATGGCATCTTTTATAAGTATTGATCCATTTGCTATAGTTCAATCCTCATATAGTCATATCCATCAAGCCTATTAGTATAGTCATATCCATCAAGCCTATTAGAAGTCATGGTGTAGTAACTTTCACAATTAGGGAGCACAGTACTGCCTTGGTCGACTATTCTAATTATATATATATATATATATATATATATATATATATATATATATATATATATATATATATATATATATATATATATATATATATATATATATATATATATATAACTTAACTGCATTTGCTATAGAATTGATATGAAAAAATAAACCCACATTATAAACAGAAAATAAGAGGAACGTTTTATTTGCCAAATTTTATTATATATCTATATTAATTGCAATTAATTTATATCGATCGTAATTACTTAAAAAATACAAGGATATAATATCTAACTAAGTCAACTATCTCCATGTGTCGAGTTAGCGTGGTAACATGATCATTGATAAAGACTTAGACAGGTGTATGCATCAATATTTTTAGAAAAGTAAATAATAAAAGCAGAATTTGAACATTAAATATTATAATAATTTATTAAGATCTTTACCAATTAAACTATATAATATCAAAAAATTTGACTATATAGTTTCCAAAAATGGATTATCCTTTCAAGCAAAGAAATGCTGCACGGAGTTGGATTGAGCCACTACTAATATATATCCTTCCATGCTTCTGCTACCAATCCTTGCAACCTCTAACATGCAACATGTCCATCTATCCCGTACTCTTTCACGTAGCATTGGATTGTAGAGGCAACATGCTACCCATTTTACCAATACGGTACACTAACTATTTTTCATTCATCAGAAGTTGATGATAGGAGAACTCTAAAAGTCCATCAAGCCTTTCTTTTGTTTTCTGTTAATTTTAAGATAATATTTTTATTATCGTTTTGATATGTCTAATTATTCAAGCAGCTTCGAAGATCTTTGGGAAACCAGTAATCCACACTAATGAGAAGGGAGAGAAAACAAAAAATCAAAAGAGAAATTAAAAATTAACAAGTAAAGAATATACCACAATGTCACTGCCAATTTAACATGGTTCCACAACTCCAGCTACTTCTACAAAAGAAATTAAAATTTCACTATGTGAAACAAAATCGATACAAAGAATCACTCTCTCATGAGTTAACCTAAACTCAAATTTAAAATTATTTATACATATTCTTATTTAAAATTAGGATTACTCATAAGTAGTCTAAACTTAGGATTTCCTAAATCTTAAGAGTGATAGTGAAATATATGTGTATTTGATTAAGAAAAACAACGAATAGAAAATAAAATTTGAAGTTTAAAAAATAAATATGAAGCCACAGAATTATTATATTTGATCATTATAAACAAAAAATAAGAGGAATGTTTTATTTACAAAATTTTCTTATTTATCTATATTGATTACATTCTCAATTCTTGTGTTGGTTTTGATATAAGTAACGCCTCTCTTCCTTTGTCAATGTCTCATCACTAGTTTTTTCACTTTAGTTGCAACTGTAAATAGCGATTATACATTTAGCCACCAATTGCAATTGCAATTGCAGCTGCTACCTACAGATTTTGCATTTTGCCTAAATATTGATGACCTATAGGCCCTATATCGGTTGATGTTGCATTGACCTTTTCTATATGAACCATAGGATTACGTATATGTGAGTCAATTAATTTAGACTCATAACCATCTTACATGTTGAAATTAAGGGATCCAATTATTCTAATGTGGTAACGTAGCCGATTCATGTAGTTATGATTTGAATGAACTACGAATTTATGTCATATTAACTACCGTTTATTACAATTAGATCGTAATAACCCCCTGCAAACAGCAGGGCAGTATCTAACCACGTCAAACCCACATCCAACCGGAGAGCAGGTAGATCCCTCGGGTAGGCGTGTCAGCCTTCGGTTCTGCGATCTAATTCCCACCACCGACATCTCTCCTCCTTTCATCTCGCTGTGTCAGAGGTAACAATGGCTCTGTTGAAACCCACCTTCAAAAGCTACCCCCAATCAGAGAGCAGGTAGATTAGTCGGGAAAGCCTACAGCCTAAAGTTCTACGAACTAATCTCCACCACCGACTTTCGCACCCTCCATTTCGCAACGCCTCTGCAACAGAGATAACAATGGCCTTACAGTTGGACCCCACCTAATAGCTACCTCCAACCATAGAGCAGGTAGCTTTCCTGTTTATCCAGGATGTGTTGAGAAAGTTGTTGCTCTACCATATCCATCAAAACCCGTACGCGGAGATCGTACAACACCGGCCCATTACAGCTAGCATCGACGATTAGCGAGTTCCTACTCCCTTTTAAACAATGCTTAGGGTCACCTAATTAGCAAGTAATTAAATCCCGAAATAATAGCAACAAACTCTTTTTTTTTATCATAAATAAATAGATACTGTTGTGTCGCCGGCTTTATCGAGATCGGTACCGCTCGCTTCCCTTTCGCTCTCCGTCGGGACGGATTTGCGTGTAGATTTGGACGGATTGCGTGGTTTAACGCTTCACTTATTTCCTTCTCGAAGTGATAATCCAATACAAGAAGCTGGATTGAATCGACCAAATTCATAGTTTGCAAGATGTCAGTAGGATCCTTGGACATGCTTCTTGTCTGCTCCATCAGTTCCGCAGCTCTCTCTTTTATCCTTGTATCACACTCCTGCAATAGACGAGAAAAGGGAGATTTTTCATGGTACTGAAACCGCAGGAAACCCCAACTATGTCGATGAAGGACCAGTTTAAGCATGAGTGCTATTTAGCTGGAGCTAAATTATCAACACCCCTCTTTCCAGGTGACCTTCTTGCTGAAAACTTGAAACATTTTTGGCAAATAGGATGGCCGGGTTACATACCGATGTTGGAGTGACGGACTGGCCATGTTGGATAAAGTAGTCGGCCCCAACCCTCGGACGATAGCTTACAGACTTGCGAACCATCAGCTCATCATCTGGAACAAGTGATTGCAGACTCAGACTATCCATTCTTATTTTATGTGAAGACTAATTAAACATGCGAGGTGGCGACGGAGAGCCTGCTGCTTTGTGTTGGAATTTATGAGGACACAACATCTTCGTCTGTTGAGGAGGAAGACAAATACGAGCCACGACTCTCCTCCACTTTGTGGAGATTACCTATTAAGCCAAGTTTCACACGACGCGAAAGCCAAGTTTCACGCTATCTCTACTCACGGTTCATACTATCAAAATTGAAGTCGGCTGTATCTGTTCTAACAAAAATAAATAGCAACTTCGTGGTGATAGGAAAGCGACGCAAGGATTACTAATGTGTCAATTTGGTTTCCATAGCCACCGACAAAATCTATGAAGAGACGTAAGCGTTACAAATGCCAATTGGTTTCCATGCATGGGCGCCATCGACATAAGAAATGAAGAGACATTAGATAGAAAGAGCGTCTCAGACCATGTGGGAGCTAACGTTCTTGTGACTTAGGCTGTCTTTCTAATGTCAAAAAAATGGATGTGATTATCGATGATGTTTTTGTTAGTCCAACTCGGTCCTAGGCCGTGTAGAAGTCCAAAGATAGCTGAGAGGGTGTCTTGGGTGCTTGCCTATCCGCTTGATGACTAACCCAAAAAAGACTAGAACCAAGTGGGATGCCCAACCTTGTCGATCCGACACTCACATTAGGGTCGAAGTGAAAAATGGAGTCATAGATAAACAATAACTATGGGCACTTCAAAAGTTTAAGTTTGTTGGCGTTGAGACTCCTTGGGTCCTGATGTGGACTCAGATGTGTTCTCCGTATCCAACCTATACGAAGATCAAGATTAGATAGATTTCTCGATTCGATCCCTCCGATGTTCAAACCGTTTACTGATAAGTGTAGAGTAATCTTAGTAAATAGTCATTAACTTCGATTTCTTTAACTTGGAAGGCTTTTTATAGTATGTTTAACCCGGGCTAAGCTTTCACATATAGAGATTTTATTGGAACAAATATTACCCCTATCACCGACCACAAGACGTGCCCATTGGACATGTTTCGAATAAGATTATTAGCAACCCTGGATACTTTCCTTGGGTCGATGGTGGTTCTTCTAAGGGTATGCACCTTCTATCTTGGGATAAGGTTACGCTATCTAGACATTCTAGGTCTTGGAACTGATAATCTATCTTATAAAATATACTCTTCAAGCTCAACAGAGGCCAATATATTTCCAACAGTGATAGTATATGAGATAAAATGGTTAGAACTAATTATGGTGTGGTTTATCCTTGGAATATTCAAAATTATTTAGGCAAAGCTGGAATCAGGTTTGTTTCTTCTCGCTCCTGAACATTTAAGAGGGGAGCTCACTAAATTTATTGGTGATGCTTCTACTATTGATATTTTCAAAGATAACTATATTTTTTATTCTCCTATTGCATTTAAGCATGCTTTCAGCAATATACATGCTAGTGATAGATCTTTAGTGGTCCTAGTCTCGTTGTTAATCAGAAATAGGATATGGATTTATTGGTGCTCCTTGATTGGTTCAACTCTTACTAAAAGGATCTATAATGTGGACATCTCTCTACATATCACATGATAATTTATGGTTTTAGAAGCTAGATAAGAAGAGGGTTTGTTCTGCAAAGTCTGCCTATCGTTTCTTGCTTCTCCAACTTGGAATGGTTGATCCTAACGTGGACTAGTTGCCTCAGGTTCCAATTTTTTTTGGAAACTTTTGCACCGCTGCCTCTTATTGTCAGATTGATTGTCTCAACTTAGAGTTTGCAGTAATGCGACAACTTGTCCTTTTTGTCAATCTAAAGCAGAACCATTAATCACTTATTTCTGTGCGTCTTTCCTATTAAATTATGGCAACTCTATAAATCTTAACTAGATATTCAATTTTCCTTCCATGTGGATGACAGATGGTTTAATGAAGGGGTGCAGTGTCCCAATTCTGATGGGCAAACCTTGTGGATTATAATTGATATTGGTCTTTGGTGAATATGGAGGGCTATGAATGATCTTGGTTTCGACCCCATTGCTTGTCCTGTTTACAAGATTTTCATGAGATAGTAGCATTTGTTCTCGCTAATGACAAGGCCAAATCTTCTGATAGCATGGTGCATGAATTATGTCCACATCTTATTTGTTGGGTTAAAGCTTTTGAAGGATGAGTGAAGTTGATTGTGATAGCTTTTCCAACAAGCCACATTGAGGGGAGTAGAGTGATACTCGTGACCCATACTAGAAGTGATACTCAAGACCCAATTTTGGTTGGATGTCGGTACCTTACGGATCGTGATATCATATGTTGTGAAGCTGAGGCAATTCGGGAGGTTTTGATGGCTGCATCAGTGGATGTTCAAAAGATATATAGTTAATTTGATTATATGTGTATTGTTTCTATGATACACTAGAAACGTGATATTTTCTGGATGAGGACTCTTGTGAATTGCATCATCAAACGGGATGTGGATTATGTAAATCTAATAGGGTGGACTCACACCCACCATGTATAAAGAATATCCTAATGAGCCACAAAAAAACAATTAAAAAAATTCTAGTACCCTTAATTTCATCTTATTCATTTTCGAACTTAAATAGCAAATCAATCATCCCTCTTTGGGATTGTTCTATCTAAAGTTATTTTGGCTTTGGAAGCTTGATGATTAAGGTTTCTTTTTGTGTAATTCTGCTTATTAATATTTGTATTGTCAGAAAGTTGATTCTATGATGGATGAGGACAGTTGGCATAGGTTGTGAAAGTTGTCAGTTTTACTGAAGGTTAGTATAATTTTTTAGAGAGAAGTGTGGTCCTCTCAATTGGTCAATTTTTTGTGCTCTGATATGCACAACTCCTTTTGTAGTTTTATGGTTTAGCTAATATAATTTTTCTTCTTGGAGAAAAATAAAATCAATCATCCTAACTTATCCAAAATGTAGCTCGAATACATGTGTTTATGAATTGTAATCATCCCAAACTTAACTAAGAAGTATCTTGATATCTGATGTAGGCATCTACAAAACCCAACCTCACCATCCCTACACTCTATTTAGCATAGCAGCTTCAAGAGCCTTTCTTAAGTTGGCAAGACTGAAAAGAGTGAAAATTGCAAATAGCAAATATAATTTTGTAACACATACCAGCAACTTGCAAATTGCTTTGAACTACTGTTAAGCAAAGATTTCTGTTTTCCATAGATAATATTGGCTTGAGCTTCCCAGGGCTAGTACAATACACATTCATTTACAAAGGCTTACATATATTTCAGAATAAAGGATTCATAGAAGAAGCAAGCATAGTACAATACACGTTCATTTACAAAAGCTTACATATATTTCAGAATAAAGGATTCATAGAAGAAACAAGCATCGTCATACAATCAAATCAAAGTGGAATAGGATGTACAAGTAACAAAGAGATATATTCCTTTGTCTTCGTAGAGGAGTTGGTGTATCCATCGATATACTTATAAGTATTTTCTGCCATTCGCGAATAATTAATAATCCTTTCAAGTAAAGCAAAGGAGAATGCAGTCGGATTGAGGCACTCTACGTTTATCTCCTTCCATGCATGGTCAACTAGAGCTCGGAGCTTCTTACATGCCACGTGCACATCTGTTCCGAACTCTTTCATGTAGCATTGGACTGTGGAGGCAACATGTTCCCTAGTTTGTTCCAACTGTAAATTTCATGCAAAAAGAGGATTAATGAACTGAATTCTAAGGGATCCTTTCAGGATTTACATGTCCATTATATTAAAACAAATTGATAAACTATTATCAATAATAAGGTGTTGATGTAAGGAATTTGGGAATCTACAGATGTGGAAGCTTAAGAACGGGAGTTTTTTTTGTTTGTACTAGATTTTTTAATATAAAATCATTTATGGAGTCCAGCAAAACTTTGATAATGCAATTGAGTGACACAAGAAATGCTTTTGAGGAGATAAATAGAAGGAATATTGAAGACAACTTTGGAGATTACCTATTAAACCTCAATTATGGTCCATCTCATCTAACTGGAGAATGTATGTTGTTTTCTTTTTCTTTTTTTTGTGTTATCATATTTCTACTACGACAGAAATCAGTGTAAAATTTACTATGAAAAATGTTTATATGATATAAAACATAGGATATTATATTATGACCATACCTCATGTGAAGTAATGTCATTCATGATACGACAAATTATTGCAGAAGCTTGGACAATCTTTGGGAAACTAGTAATCCACTTAAATACCTCCTCAGATGCTATTTCTCTCATTCCAACAAAAGAAGCACATTCGAGTATAGGATTTGCTGCACTAATGAGAGAAACCTGTAGGTGTTCTTCCAAAGTTGGTACGTAATGTTGATCTCTCCATTTGGATTCCTCAAAATAAGCTTCAGATAAATCTTTCATCTGTACCCAAGTAAAACAAAACCATTCCTTAATGTTTGTAATGTATGAGTAGCGTTTACAAGTGGGACAATCTAAGTTCAATACTGTCACATCTCAAACACTTATTCTTTTCATTGGCCATTAGTGTATTCGTTTATTGCTTATGTAATGCTAATTAACAAAAGTAAAAATAAGATGAACCTTTTAATCTCATCACTCACCGCTTCCTTTAGATAGGTTATGCGATATTTCTCACCGGAAGCCAATAAATCTTCAAAATCTTCAAAGGTGTGGATTAGCTTTAGATAATAATCTTTCATGTACTCTGGTAATTGATGAATAACCTTCGCATCTCACCTGCACATGTATTAGTTTCACCATCTCTAGAAAATTAGAATATAAAAATACATGTTGTTATTTTGCTATACACAATGACTAAAACTATTATGCGATATTTTATTTTCTTATGTGATATTATCAGTGGCATCTTTTGTTATCATCTATTGAGTCATGATAGTCAAAGGTAATATGTCCATCGATATAAGATTTACGAACCTTTGAATTTCCTCAGTTAGTCGTTGACTCTCCTCCAATGTGCTATAGACATCATATATGTCGTCCAGAATTGAAACAAGGGCAATCACCTTGGTCGTTATCACTCGTGCACGAGAATAATCGGGTTCAAAGTATATTCCCAGGATCCAGAAATAGCATTCCACCAATCTATCTCGAGCAAAACTGAGATTTTTTGAGGAGACTAAATCATTCCACCACCTTCAAGTCGTTCACAAATCAAAATGGAATTACATATCAATTAAAGTTTGATGGGAGGAGGAACTAAGCTCAGCAATTAGCCTTCGCTTGTTTACATTTGCAACTTGATTGAATCTTCTTTCCTTTATAAAAATCCAGAAGAAATATAGCTCCAGGGAATTCAAAAGTGAGGAAGAGCTTACTTGGTAATGTTCTTAAGTTCCTCGCGATGAAGAGATTGCAGCAAATTGAAGTCCAACTTTGCAAGCTCCAGGATGGCATCAACTCGTGTAGCATCCTCTTGGTATATAGAGATGTAATCTCTTGCCAAGAGCCTTCTCATTCTTCTACAGAGAGGTGTCTCGAGGTCAAGAGACACTTGCGTTGTTAATGGTGGTTTAAGATCAGCTAATGCAGACACTAGGTAATTCCTCGTAAAAGAGATGGCTTCATCAAGAATGATCTCCCCATGAGTCCCAAGATAGGCTGCGTTGTACAAGCTTAACAGTCCTTTCACATCACTCCCCAAGGTAGACATGAAACTCCCTCCCTCATCTTTGAACTTGTTAAAAACATCTACAGAAATACATAAGATTTTTTTGTTCTGAGGGGAAAACACATAAAGCCATATTATCAAAATTAATTTACCGTTTTAAGTGATTACGTGATAATCAATACAATGAGTTTTGTGTGTGATTTTTATGTCTATTTTACCGGAGAAAATATTTTTGGTACTGCCAACCTCTATGATTGAATTAAATAAAAGATGATTAAAGAAGATCGTATTGTTTTGGATCACACATACAAATACTGCTTTATTTTAAGGAATTAAGTGCATTATTTGGGGACACATAATATCCTTGTTGTCAATATCAGCATCATGGATTTGACTTGATGCTTCGCTTTTTCCCTTTTGAAAGTGATAATCCAATCCAAGAAGCTGGATTGAACATGCTCTTTACTTGCCCCCTCAGCTCTCCAGCTCTCTATTTCATCCTTGCATCACACCTCTGCATCATCCATGAATTTATATATATATGTATATATACACACACATATATATACATATATACATATATATATATATACATACATATATACATACATACATATATATATATATATACATACATATATACATACATACATATATATACATACATATATACATATATACATATATATATATATACATACATATATATATATACATACACATATATGTATATACATACATACATACATACATACATATATATATATATACATATATACATATATATATATACATGCATACATATATACATATATATATACATATATATGTATATATATACATATATATATACATATATATATATAGATACATACATACATATATATATATATATACATATATATATACATACATATATATACATATATATATATACATACATATATATACATATATATATATATACATACATATATATACATATATATATATATACATACATATATATACATATATATATATATACATACATATATATACATATATATATATATACATACATATATATATATATATATATATATATATATATATATGTATATATATATATATATATATATATATATATATGTATATATATACACACACACATACATATATATAGATATATAGAACAAAGTACATCTTTTTAATATAGTTGTTATAGGAGATCAAAACGTTTTGAAAGTGTGAGGACTGATTTTTTGATGGGCTGATTAAGTTGTTTTCTTAAAACAAAATTCCTCCATCATATCTAAAACACAAATCGAATTGCTTCTGCAAACATAATTTTTCTATGCCTGAATTAAACACAAGGCGAACACAAAATTATAGATAAAACATACAAATACATTTACTCCAAGGAAACGTAAGAGCATATTACCAGGGGTCACATGATACCCTTGTTGTCTCAGCAGGCGAAACCGGAGAGCAGTATTGTAGAGACCATGATCGTTAAAATCGGCATCATGGACTCGGTTTAATGCTTCACTTATTTCTTTCTCGAAGTGATAACTCAATCCGAGAAGCTGGATTGAATCGACCAAGTCCATAGTTTGCAAGATGTCGGTAGTGTCCTTGAACATGCTTCTTACCTGCTCCATCAGTTCTGCAGCTCTCTCTTGCATCCTTTCATCGCACTCCTGCATCCTCCATAGCAATTAATTGTTCAACCAACAAAACCGAAAGAAAGTAGCATGCGCACATTTTTCATGTTAATGAAACATTAACACCATTCGTTCTCGGAGAGTTTCTTGCCTAAAACTCAGAACATATGTGAGATATATGTGTATATACATGCCTGTGTACTGGGGGAGGACTGGGCCTGTAAGATAAAGTAATCACCCCAAACGGTGGGATGGTAGCTTACAGACTTCCGAATCACCACTTCATCACCTGGAACGTTTGGCTGCGAAATCACGTTCTCCATTCTGATCTGGATGCAAGTGATGAGAGGATGGCGAGAGCCTGCAGCCTCGTGTAGCAATTTATAGAGTCTTGAATCTGGTTTGGTTTCGTAAGTAACACGTTTTATGAGAAAGAAGATAACGAATGAGTCATCAGGGATTGTGCGCTCCTTTTGGCTTGCCTTAAGTTTTAGCTTATCCATCATCTTTAATTGACGCCATATGATTGGTTTTGCATCCAATAATATAGGAAAAAGACGAGATATAATTAGTTTTGCATCCATCACCCTTGCTCTCACTCTCGTAATAGAAACTATAAATCATGTATATAATCGTATATTAACTTAAGTTTTATTATAAACTCTAAACAGTGTCAAACTCATCATATCAGTCTACTCACTCTCAAACTATAAATAATATTATATAAACTTTAGTTTATCTTTCAACATTTTTTCCATGTGTGTATTAATCGAACTCTTTTTTACTTTAAAGGATTAAATTTCTTTCAAAACCTATCTACATATTCTTGTAGTGATCCACTCATATGAGTTGGTTCATTTTGGGATGCTTCATCTTTATTCAATCATCAAACCTCCAATTTGATTAATCGATGAAATAATTCTCATTTTATAAAATAATAAATTAAAAAAATAACATGACATAACATAACGAAAAATTAAAATACAAAAGGGTTCATGCTATAGAAGGTGTTTGTGACCAATTTTGAGCATAAGACTGAGTGAGGAATTCCAAATCCTATCAAAGTAGATATTGAGATCAATAGTTTCATTTTGATTTGTTGTTAAGATTAAGATATAACCAAGGAATCTATAGATTTTGTTGTTCGGAGTAATCAAGTTTCAGTAATAGAATTCTCAAATATTTTTCCTAGATGTGGATGTGTGTGGTTGGTTGCACGGCATAGTACTAAAGCAGCAATTACTAATTTCAAAGAAGGCGCACGAGGGATTGTCTCTTTGATATAAATATGTTAACATACAAAAAAAAAAGTTCACATGAGATTTTTAGATGAAAGGATTTGGAAGTTGATTGCCCACATGTCGATGCTCTCACATGCTTGGCGAGGCCGACATGGGATAAACTTAAATCTATGAATTATTCGAATCTATAATGATATATTTATGCCGTCATTAGGAAACCCAAGGATGTATGACCTAAGCAATGTAGATCCAATAGAGTTTTTTTTTTTTTCACCATTGGCAAGCGGGATTTGATTTCATGGCCTTACTATTAATCGTCAGGTTTTTATCAGCTAAGCTGCTGTGTACATTGAACGTTTTGGAGATTATCTAAATCTGGGTGTACGTACTATTAGATCATCTAAATCTGCTGCATATATACTATTCATTGAACATTTTGTTATCAGATCCTCAAGTGGTATAACATGATAAAGCTGTCTCCACACACGCTCGGATGAAAGCCTGCAGACTTGCGAACCACAACCTCATCACCTGGAGCAAGTGACAGCAACTCCATTGTCTCCACTTTTTATGTGGAAAAAAACTAAAGCCGGCAGATGGCAAGAGCATGTCCCCTTGTGTTGGAATTTACAAGGAATTCCAACTCAAGGGACTATGGATTCCCATGGCAACAGCATGTTCACTTTGTCGAGGCTATGCTCCTCCTTGTCATCCATCAATCGTTTGTCAAAGGGAATGCATTAGCACTTAAGATAGAGTGTTGCGGCTGCTAGGCAAGGCTGTCGCATCAGCCTTCCCAAAATAAAGATGATTGTGAGCAGAAGTGTTTAAGTTTTGTGGGGATGAAGCTGAACTCCACAACCTTCAGCCTCATACAAAGAGTAGCATTATTAAAGACTGCAGAATCCATATCTTGCTTAAGCCCTCCTGCGCTGTAAAAAATTTAGGGTTTCAAGTTGCTATTCCTTCCGCTATTACAGTATTGTGTGCTTTGAATGCAGCACAGTCAATAGCTCTGACCGATCTGTTGGTAGGTGACTATCAACCTAAGAGTATTCCAGATATTAAACACACATATATATATATATATATATATAATTAAAAAATTCTAGAAATAAAAGATTCTTTTTGACAAAAGTTAAAAAAAAAAAAAACTTCTTTCCAAAATCTATCCAATTATGCTTAAATGAATAGGCAAAAACAACATGTTGGCGGATTTTCTTAATGTATATTAGAAGAAAATTATTGGAATTCATATCTATGATGGGATCTCCAAATATTAAAGACTACTTATGGAATGTTCCGAACCCCACGGACATGATGGGACGTCTCGTGCCACAATCTATTTCATGGAGAGCTTTTCCATCAGTCGGCCGATGAGTCTGTCCTCGTGTTTCAAGCCTTCCGGCGAACATGTGGCTGTGCTTATTCCCTTCTCTGTGGTGGATGATCAGCTCCACGACTTCAATACGGGAAGTCATCTGGAACTGCAGCCTCACATGAGACGCATTAGCACCTAAGAAAGTGAGTTACAGCTGCTAGGCAGGGCTGTTGCAACAGCGTTCCTAAAGGAAGAGTACCTCGTGAGTTCTCCCCAAACAAATGCAAGATGGTGATTGTTAGGGATGAAGCTGAACTTAACAACCTTCAGCTTCGCACAAAGGATAGCAATGTAAAAGACAATGCCATCTAGGAATCAGGGAGTGTATATATTGCTGTTTACGTAGGTGACGATGTTACCAGAAGCATATTTAGGGCTTTAAGAATTGCTAATCCTTCTTCCATTATTACAGCGTCTTGTGCTTTAATTGTATACAATCAATTTCTCTCATCTATCGGCACTCTTTTTTTTTCAAACAAAAATATCATTCGGTATTGAAAATAAGAATAAACATATTGTAAGAGTTTCAAGGCATGTTGTATTTAAAAGAAGAGGACATGTGAGGATGGGGAGCAAGAAAATGATAAAAACAAAACATTATGATGTAATTAAAAAAGAATTTTTTAATAAACAAATAAAATAATATTAAACAAAAGATATGATTAAGAACACATCTTTGTTTCATGAGATTCGAAACTTTCGGCTTGATAAAAATGTATCGAAAAATATATTGAAAGTGTACTTGACTTAGAATAAGAGTGATAAGCAATTAAGGTAGAAAACAATAGTAATGAAGAGCAACAAGAAAGTGTACACCAATTTTATAGTGGTTAGGTCATCGTGACCTACATCCACTCCCAATTCCTCCTCCGTTGAGGCCAACGTCATCTACTAACGGTCTTCCTTCAAAGGGTGAAGACCAATCATCCCTTTACAACTCTTTCTCCTTTTTACAAGTTTAGGAGATAACCTTTTACAAACCTCACACATATCTTAGATTGATAACAAAGCTAATGAAGGAGGAGGACACTTAGCACTTTTACAACACTTTCACACCCCAAATTGTCAAGACTTTTGTTCATACTTTCATGCTCTTTCTGTTAGGATTAATACGACACTAAGAGGGGGCAGGGAGTGAATTAGTGCTTACGTAAAAACATCAGTTTGAAAAACTTGATAAAAATCATATCAGAAATATGTTTAAACTTGAAAGCATTTGTAAGCATAGTAAATAAGTAAGTAAATCAGTTAGCAATTATAAATGAAAAACATAAAGGAAATTGCAAACCAATTTATAGTGGTTCCGTGACCTACTATCACGGACAAAATTCTAAATAGGATGTTTGATGTAATTCTTATTTATGTCCGTGTCTTTTGGTTTGTTTATGTTTTGCACATCATGTAGAGGGACGGTCGAAGGCTTAATAACCCCATTTTAGTTAGGTTTAGTGGTCGTTTAGGCTTGTAAATAAAGGTTATGTCATATGGACACTTGTGAGATATATTCGGTCTGTAGTAGACCATTTTGACCCTTTGTTGTTTAACCGTTCAGAGCTTGTAAAGTTTATTTGTAATTTACATTGGCTATAAAGTGGTTTATGAAATGTTTGCTTATGGATCTCGAGTAAGGCGCTTTCTCTAACTCGTTTTCTCTTTTGAAGGTCCTAAGGGACCATGGGAGGTTTCATGGAGGCTGACCTTTGCGGACGGACATGCAAGAGTGTCGCACGACTTAGGCAAAACTGCTAGTCATAGGTGCCCATCAAACCAATCATGTGAGTGATGGCACGTGTGACTTGATACAGAATCGTTTTGCTTATTATATTTTGGCATATATCACTTTATAACTATTGCATATATGCATATATATATTGTGATGTCCTTGGATTTGTGCAATGGGAATCGGATCGTGATGAGATCACGATAATGAGATCGATTCATCTTTAAACACAGATCCTAAATAATCCTGGTCTCGAGAGGGACATCATAATAACCGGACAAACTGGTGTGTTGTATACCCGTCCATATGATGGATGCAGCTAGTCTCATATCTGCTCGTGTAGGGACACTAGGGATACAGTACAAGTGCTCATTAGAGAGTGAGTTCACTGTTTGATTCACTTATGGAATGCTGGATGGTTGACGATGCCTTATTGTCAAACAACGATTCCGTAGTCCTAGTGGTGTATTTGGTTCTTAGACTTGAGACACCAAGGATGTCCTGTATGAGTGCTCCACTCTTTGATACCAGACTTATAGGTTTGGTTATCCCGGATCTAGTACAACTGGTCATTGGGAGTGGTAGTCGACCTTACGAGGGCTATTGAGTGTCGATAGAGGATCATCCACTCTCGACGTCATGAGAGGAATATCCCATGTGTTCTTACTTAGACAAATCTCTGGCCAGGATCATTCGGGTTGAGAGAGAAAGAGTTCTCCGGGAGAATCCGATTAGAGCGAGAATCGAGTAGAAATCGTAAGGGTCTGACAACACCATGCTTGTTATACGATCTCTAGAATATTAGATGGATGATGGACTATAGGTACACGGTAACTTAGGATAAACAAATCCAATGGATTGGATTCCCTTGTATCGTTTGGGGACTACGACATAGTGGCCTAGTACGTCCATAGTTGATGAGTTAAGTGAATTATTACAAAGATAATAATTCACTAAGTTAGAAGGAGTTCTGATATGTATGACTCATGGCCAGCTCGATATTGGGCCTAGAGGGTCACACACATATAGTAGGCATTGCGATGAGTAGAGGTTCGGATATGAGATATCCGACGGAGCCCTTGTCTTATTAGATGCAGATCCAATACCCACTAGGGGAGGATCCATTAGGGTTTGATAGGGGATCTCTATAAATAGGAGTGATTCAGAGCCTCATGGGCTAGAGCCTTTGCTTGCCTCTCCTATTCTCCTCCCCCTCTCCACCTCAAAGCAGGCCTGGAGTTTTGAGGAGCATCGTCGTAGCCCTGCTGTGTGGATCACCGCTAGAGAGGAGGACGCTTGACCTCCTTCACCCTCTCCTAAAGATCTGCAAGGAAATAGGAATATATGATCTCCCTAGGTAACACAATCTACTCTATACGCAGTTTTAAGTTTCGCGAATTTTTGCGCACCAATCTTCGCATGATGACGAACATCTCTTTGGGAATCAGGGATTTTATTTTTTTGTTCTTCCGCTGCGCATGTGATGTCGCCCCCCCAAGATTTCCCAACAAAAACTAGCTAAGTCCATGACAGTTGGTATCAGAGCGGGACAAGCACTTATAGAAATATTTAGCATGCAGACGTGGGGGACCTAGCGAGGCTGCATTTAGGGTAGCCAGCAGGCGCAACTGTTTGGGGTAAAACAAGTATGAAGATGTAAGGAAAAGGAGTCACTCGGAGCAGCAGGCACTTGAGATTGGCATTCAGAGGAATGACCAACCCTTCGCGTAAGAGGCATCACGAGAACAAGCAAGCTTAGAAGAATATGTAGCGCACAAATGTTGGGATGGCTGAGTTCGAGTTACGACTCGACGTTGACAATTATACTTGATGGTGCTCAAGGCAAGCGAGGCGCTTAGTAAAGGATGAGACCATGCAAGGTGGAATGAGTTGCTCAGTGACTGAAAGAGTTATACAAAGCTCACAGAGGTGAGGGAAATTGTTAACTTGAAGAATTCAGTACTCATGCATGGTTTATATGCGAACGATAGAATGTTCGCGGTCATCCCAAGGAGACCAAAACTCGGTGCCATGGAGCATTGAAACTTTCTCTTCGATATGTGAATGATATGTCCATAGGAAGCTAAAGTGTGTAGCGAGTTCAGCATGTTATTAGGCCTTGAGTGGTGTAGCAAGGGGTTGTATTGACGTGGAGTCACAATCTAGTAGGACACTGAATAATGCACATTTTGTTTAGAAAGTCAGAGTAGTCCAAGGGGATGTTGGTCTCCGAAACTTTCAAAGGGAATGAAATAAAGAGAGATGTTTCTCTAACAAGATAGATATCTAGAAGGGAGAAGTTCCGGCTCTTTAGAGAGAGAATCATGTGCAATGGACCACACATGTTGAGGAGGAGTACCTCAAAAACAATAACTCCACGAAGCTCAATGGATTGAGTGAGCGGTGAGGAGTCGTCACATGATCTCACTTAAGAGAATGCATTGGTGGATGCATTGCGAGATCAAGCGGAGAAGCGACTTAAGGCAATACAAATAAAGGTACACTTGGAGTTGATATGGAGATCAGACTTAATGGAGAGCTGACTTGTGGAATGGTGGGTGAGAGGGCCACCATCAACTCAATGCAAGACGAGGAGCGGAGCAACTTGGGTGTAACTTGGTGAAGTACCCAAGCCGTATGAAGAGAGCCAACATAGAAGATGGAACATGGAGTGGAGGCATAGAGCTTTCCTTGGACAGAGGTCAAGGACATGAACTCTTGCAGTGACAAGAGCAAGATCATGTCATTCAATGGGTCCTTTATTCTGATGGAGCGGACTTATCTTGCATGAGGCCAAAGACAAAGGGAGCTTTTGGGCACATGTAGCTTATTTCGGAGAAGCATTTTATGGAGGAACTAAGGAGACTCAACTTGCAGAGGCAAAGTTGGGTTCAGAAGGCCATAGCACAGGGCAAGAGGATGCAGAGGTGGGTACTCTTGAAGAATATGCCATAGTGCTATCATTCAAGTTGCCATGAAGGAAGCGGTGCATAGCGGAGATTGTACTGGTAGGGGCAAAGGCCCAAGATCTAGAAATGGTACACTAATTTCAACGAAGTCGATGAACTTCGGGAGCTACTAGGCAATGGACTATCCTAGAGTTATGTTTCGTCTGAGTGTGACCCAAGAGTGGGTGGACGAATGTCAATTGCCAAAAGGAGTGAACAAAATCGAAGGTGGAAGAGACCTTGTGATATATTGGCAGAGGCCATACATAGAGGGATCATAATTCAAGTTCATCCCATAAGGATCAGAATGTAATGAAGATGTCATCAGGAGGCAACATGGTGTAGCGGATTGTGGTGGAACATTTCATGGCAATGCAATAGATACGAATATCGCCCTATGAGGGACTATATCATACGAAGGTATGATCGAGAGCTATTGGGAGCTTCACTTTGGTGAACAACATGATGATAAGAAGGGCTATGAATTCAAGGAGTAAAAGTCATGGTACCGCAGAGGCGGGTCTTCCGTGCGTGCATCGAATTTTGCATCAGATGAAAGCCTTGGTTATCAGCATATGGGGGCTGTGTACCACCAAGGGAAAAGTTCGAATGCAAGTACTAATAAGTCCCATTGAATGGACTTGATCATGTAGAGGTATGATCGAAACAGCTAGAGAGTTGTTTTGCTCTAGAGCCTACATTCGCTTAAGGAAGCCCGATAAGTCAAAGGACATGGTCAAGTAAGCGAACGTTACTACCAAGGAAGCTAAGGTGAACAAAATCAGTGTAAACCCTATAACATGATAGCATAGGCCATTCATGGGAGTTGCAGTCTATCTTTCCAGTGACAGCGGGGAACTGCTTGGAGAACACGGAGGTGTTGAAGTAGGGGGTCGAAAGGGGCGATGAAGCGATGATGAGTCTAGAGGGACTTAGCTACCTAAAACAAAACATCAGTTAGAATGGAGGTGGACTTGAATGAGTGCCACAGAGGCAGATCTACTAATCGTGAAGAAAAGGGATGCAGATGTGAGATGATGGATAATAGGGCCATGGGCATGGTAACGCCATGGTACCGCAGAGGCGGGACTTCTGTGAAGTCATCAATTCCTTACTCTTGTGGAGGGAGAGTGATTAGTTGTGAAAGGGGCCGAGGAGGTGGAGCATGCAGAGGTAAACTCTAAGTACCGAGACAAGGCTGAAGGGCAGAGGTCAAGGAGCTTCGTAAGATCGTTGTTAACGAGCTTCTCATCAAGATAGTCAAAAGTGAAGGACTTTGGGTCGTGCAAGAGTGCATGACCAAGGAACGAAGCAAACAGTATGCGATGTTGTACCTTTACTACTCAATGGAGTAAGCGATAGGGTTGATGGAGAAGACGGTATAATCCCAGAGGTGACCAAAACTATTAGAGATTTACTCCAAGTTGGGGTGAAAACTTCCTGCATTCCAGAAGTTTGATGGCATTAAGAAGGTAAATCATAGTAGCTAACTCAACGCAAGGAGTGCAAACACTTCGAGTGTTTCAGAAGTATGAACAAAGAGCAGGCAAAGGTTAGTATCCAGCTTAATGCATGGAGTACAACCCTTGAAGAGACAAGCGA
This sequence comes from Musa acuminata AAA Group, assembly GCF_036884655.1. Lineage (NCBI taxonomy): Eukaryota > Viridiplantae > Streptophyta > Magnoliopsida > Zingiberales > Musaceae > Musa > Musa acuminata. The sequence continues at coordinate 36,782,775 of NC_088333.1, read as the reverse complement.
AGTCAAGTAACCATTGCCTTCTCAACTCTTAAAAGAAAGTGTGAAACCGAGTATCCCAATTCTCTTATCTATCCAGCAGAGGAGCTCTGCACAGGTTCAAAGACCCTTCGAAGATAATAGAAGACAATAGTTATCAAATCTTCACCAATAGAGATCAGTTCTATTGAGAGTAGATTATCTGCTTCATTTCCCAATAGAATGCCAATCGAAAGTGGAAGTGATGCAAATCTACTTGGAAATGACAATTAAGTGAAAGAAGAGTCGATGGGCAAATTTTATGGAGGAATGACCCAAAACTTTATAAGTTTGCGAGGTGATACTCGTTAAAACTCTAACAAGTATTGACCTAGTTCAAGTTGCATGAGGCATTTGAGAGACTAGCACATAGTATGGATGGTCTTTTCCTTCATCTGATGGATCCCCAGGAACCAACAGGGATCAGCAGTATGATAGATCAAAAGTTCGACTACTCAATAATAGCAGCGGAGAGCAACTAGGAGCCAAGAGGCACATTACAATTGGAGCAAAAGATTGAAGACTCAACGAGGGCGAGAAGTTGCAGTGTCGGTAAAGGCTTTGACGAGGATGTCGACGAAATAAGTGGGGGAGAATGTCACGAACAAAATTCTAAATAGGATGTTTGATATAATTCTTATGTATATCTATGTCTTTTGGTTTGTTCATGCTTTGCACAACATGTAGAGGGACGGTCGAAGGTTTAATAACCACATTTTTGTTGGGTTTGGCAGTCGTTTTAGGCTTGTAAATAAAAGTTATGCCATGTGGATACTTGTGATAGATATTCAGTCTGTAGTTGACCATTTTGACTCTTTGTTGTGTAACCGTTCAAAGCTTGTAAAGTATGTTTGTAATTTACATTGGCTATGAAGTGTTTTATGAAATATTTACTTGTGGATCCCGAGTGAGGTTCTTTCTCTAACCCGTTTTCTGTTTTGTATGTCCTAAGGGACCATGGGAGGTTTCGGGGAGGCTGACCTTTTGCGGACGGACACACAAGGGTGCCACACAACCTAGGCAAAACCAACTAAGTCCGTGACACTACATCCACTCCCGATTCCTCTTTCGTCGAGGCCACTGGCATCCACTAACGTTCTTCCTTCAATGGACAAAGACCAACTACCCTATTACAACTCTTTCTCATTTTCATGGGTTTAGTAGACAACCCTTACAGCCTCACACCTCTCTTGAATGATCACAATATTAGAAAGGGAGGAGGAGGACCTTAGCACTTTTACAACACTTTCAAACCTTAAAAATCTTTCCCCTTTCTGGTTAATTCTTGCTTCTCTATGTAGGAATAGCTGGGATATTTATAGACCCCAAATGGTTTCAAAAATGGAGCCAAAAATGTCTTATCTTGACTCCTAGTAGTACCACCGCTTATGCTAAGCAATACCTCCGCTCAATCTGGTGATACTACCCTAACATAGTTTGGGATATTGTGTTTGGGTGGTACAACGACCTAATCTGACGGTACCACCGTCTGATATAGTCTTGAAGACTATGTCTGGGCGGTACCATCGCCAGACCTTGCTATAGGACATTGAATGAGCCTTTCTCTTGGCCCAAAATAATCCTGATTCAGGCCCAATTGGCCCCTAATCAAGTTGACATAGTTACACCTAAAACTAACTCAATTAGACCTCTAAATTACTTCAATCTAGATATTATTACAAGTAAGAATACTAAGTTGATTGGCCTATCATTGGTTCATCTGACATTTCATATGAACCTTCGGCATAGCGTCCTCTCTTGCGGCGTATTGCCCAATCGGCATGTTAACCTCGCAAGACTCGATCTCTTTGGCGCAATGTCCGATCCTTCTAGCCCGATGCCCGAACTCATGGTATGAACCCTTTTACCGACATGTCGACCTTCCTCCGGTCCGACATCCAATCTTTTGACATGTTCCATTCCGGCACAACTTGATTAGTCCTACTTTAAGCAAATTATCTCTCCATAATACTCGATATCTTTATTAGATAATCTCCTCAACATTGGAGAGTTCTAAATATTGTTAGAGACATGTTCCAACTTATATTTGTTATGAATAATTGTAAAACAACATATGTATTCATTCTGACAAGGAATTGGTGTTACTAATTGGTTGGCCAATCATACTAAGGCCAACAAACTTTCTGATCTTCAGAGGAATTCATTTTTTTCGATCTTAGATCTTTTGGTTCGTGCTGTCACAGGTCATTATCTTCCGTAAAAAAAAGAATATGGTGGCGGCGATACATGGCTGTGTTTGAGGGGACGAGTGTAGGATAAAGTATCCGCCCCACACGCTCGGATGAAAGCTGGCAGACATGCGAACCACAATCTCGTCACCTGGAGCAAGTGACAACAAAATCTATAGTCTCCAATTTTTTAAGTGGAAAAAAAACTAAAGCTGGCAGATGGCAAGAGCATGTCCCCTTGTGTTGGAATTTATAAGGAATTCCAACACAAGGGACTATGGATTCCCATGGCAACAGCATGTTCACTTTGTGGAGGCTATGCTCCTCCTTGTCATCCATCAATCGTTTGTCAAAGGGAATGCATTAGCACTTAAGAAAGAGTGTTGCGGCTGCTAGGTAAGGCTGTCGCATCAGCCTTCCCAAAATAGAGATGATTGTGAGCAGAAGTGTTAAGTTGTGTGGGGATGAAGCTGAACTCCACAACCTTCAGCCTCAGAGATAAGCCTTCCTGCGCTGTAAAAAATTTAGGGTTTCAAGTTGCTATTCCTTCCGCTATTACAGTATTGTGTGCTTTAATTGCAGCATAGTCAACTGCTCTGACCGATCTGTTGGTAGGTGACTAACGAGTTAAGAGTATTCCAGATATTAAAAATATTTATTTTATTAAAAATTCTAGCAATAAAAGATTCTTTTTGACAAAAGTTATATATAAAAAAAACTTCTTTCCAAAATCTATCCAATTATGCTTAAATGAATAGGCAAAAACAACATGTTGGCGGATTTTCTTAATATATATTAGAAGAAAGTTATTGGAATTCATATCTATGATGGGATCTCCAAATATTAAAGACTGCTAATGGAATGTTCCGAACCCCACGGACATGGTGGGACGTCTCGTGCCACAATCTATTTCAGGGAGAAATTTTCCATCAGTCGGCCGATGAGTCTGTCCTCGTGTTTCAAGCCTTCCGGCGAACATGTGGCTGTGCTTATTCCCTTCTCTGTGGTGGATGATCAGCTCCACGACCTCAATACGGGAAGTCATCTGGAACTGCAGCCTCACATGAGACGCATTAGCACCAAAGAAAGTGAGTTACAGCTGCTAGGCAGGGCTGTTGCAACAGCGTTCCAAAAGGAAGAGTACCTCATGAGTTCTCCCCAAACAAATGCAATATGGTGATTGTTAGGGATGAAGCTGAAATTAACAACCTTCATCTTCCTACAAAGGATAGCAATGTAAAAGACAATGCCATCTAGGAATCGGGGAGTGTATATATTGCTGTTTACGTAGGTGACGATGTTAGCAGAAGCATATTTAGGGCTTTAAGAATTGCTAATCCTTCCATTATTACAGCATCTTGTGCTTTAATTGTATACAATCAATTTCTCTCATCTATCGGCACTCTTTTTTTTTCAAACAAAAATATCATTCGGTATTGAAAATAAGAATAAACATATTATAAGAGTTTCAAGACATGTTGTATTTAAAAAAAGAGGACCTGTGAGGATGGGGAGCAAGAAAATGATAAAAACAAAACATTACGATGTAATTAAAAAAGATTTTTTAATAAAAATAAAATAATATTAAACAAAAGATATGATTAAGAACACTCATAAAATATTCCTATGTCCACACATCTTTGTTTCGAAACTTTCAACTTGATAAAAATGTATCGAAAAAGATATTAAAAGTGTGCTTGACTTAGAATAAGAGTGATAAACAATTAAGGCAAAAAACAATAGTAATGAAGAGCAATAAGAAAGTGCACACCAATTTTATAGTTGTTGGTCGTCGTGACTTACATCCACTCTTAATTCCTCTTCCATTGAGGCCAATGTCATCCATTAATGGTTTTCCTTCAAAGGGTGAAGACCAACCACCCTCTTACAACTCTTTCTCCTTTTTACAGGTTTAGGAGACAACCTTTTACAGACCTTACACCTTTCTTAGATTGATAACAAAGCTAAAGAAGGAAGAAGAGGACACTTAGCATTTTTACAACACTTTCACACCCCGAACCGTCAAGACTTTTGTTCATACTTTTGTGCTCTTTCTGTTAGGATTAATATGACACTAAGAGGGGACGTGGGGTGAATTAGTGCTTACGTAAAAATGTCAATTTGAAAAACTCATTCGATAAAAATCGATATCGGAAATATGTTTAAACTTGAAAGTATTTGTAAGCGTAGTAAATAAGTGAGCAAATAAATCAGTTAGCAATTATAAATAAAAAATATAAAGAAAATTACAAACCAATTTATAGTGGTTCAGTCGTCGTTACCTACGTCCACTCCCGATTCCTCTTCCGTCGAGGCTACCGGCATTCACTAATAGTCTTCCTTCAATATGCAAAGACCAACTACCTTCTTACAACTCTTTCTCCTTTTCACAGGTTTAGGAGACAACCTTTACAAGCCTCACACCTCTCTTGAATGACCACAAGATTAGAAAGGGAGAATGAGGACCTTAGCACTTTTACAACACTTTCACACCTTAGAAATCTTTTCCATTTCTAGTTAATTCTTGCTTTTCCATGTAGGAATAGCAAGGATATTTATAGACCCCAAATGGCTTAAAAAATGGAGCCAAAAAGATCTCATCTCGGGTCTTGGCAGTACCATCGCTTGTGTTAGGCAGTACCACCACTCAGTCTGGTGATACTACCGCTTGACATAGTTTAGGATATTGTGTTTGGGTGGTACCACCACCCAGTCTGGCGGTACCATCGTCTGACATAGTCTTGAAGACTGTGTCTGGGCGATACCTCCGCTAGACCTTGCTATAGGACATTGAATGAGCCTTTCTCTTAGCCCAAAACAACCATGATTCAAGCCCAATTGGCCCCTAATCAAATTGGCATGGTTACACCTAAAACTAACTTAATTAGACCTTTAAATTACTTTGATCTAGACATTATTATAAGTAAGAATACTAAGTTGTCTGGCATGTCATTGGTTCATCTGACGCTTCGTTCGAACCTTCGGCACATCGTCCTCTCTTGCAACATATTACCTAATCAGCATATTGACCTCGCAACACCCGATCTCTTTGGCACAATGTCCGATCCTTTTAGCCCGATACCCGAACTCATGGCACGAAGCCTTCTACCGACACGTCGACCTTCTTCCGGTCCGACATCCAATCTTCTGACATGTTCAATTTCGGCCCAATTTGATTGTTCCTGCTTTAAACAAATTGTCTCTCAATGATCGAAGCTAGTCCTGCATCACTCAAAATACATATTAGATTATAACTTTATTAATTGGTTTCGTCATAAAAATATGTGATTCAACACTTTCATGCAGAAAGGAGTTGGGTATTTATAGGCCCCAATGACTTCAAAAATGAAGCCAAAAAGTATCTTATCCTGAGTTTTCAAGGTACTAGCGGTACCACCATCATTATTGGATGGTACCACCGCCTGCAGACTGACACTAGGCGATACCATCATCCAATCTAGGCGGTATGACTACCTGACAGAACCTTAGAGATCGAGCTCTAGCAGTACCACCGCTTGACAGGGCGGTACCACCACCCAGACCACTTGAGAGGCTGAGCCTCAAGAGGTACCACTGCCTAGTCTGGGCGGTGCCACCACCTAACGTGACTCTAAGTGGCTGAATGGGCCATCCAACCGGCCAAATTCAACCCTGTTAAGGGCCTAGTTGCCCCTTATTTGAGTTAGTAGGATTTCTCCCAAAACTAACTTAATTTTAAGTCCTAACTATGATAGTTAAGAGTAAAACAATTAAAATACAAGCAACCTAATTTGTCCATCATGTCAATTGTTCAGCCAAATTTTTGGTGAACTTCCGGCGAACTCCCAACGAACTTCCGGCGAGCTTTCACTACATCATCCAATGCTTCGGTGTATCTCCCAATTCATCCTGCCTAATGCCTGATCATTAACTCCAGCCCAACTTGATTCTTCTTTGATCATTTTTCCTTTCTCACGATCGTAGTTAGTCTTGCATCACTTATCTCAACACATGGATTAGATCATTAATTCACCAATTGATTTCATCATCAAAATCCGAGATTCAACATATTTCACCTCATCATCTCATCAATGATTAAGTTAGGTGTAAGAACTATCCTCATCATAATAGCTTCTTAGATTATGGAACACTTAGGTAGAACTATTTAGAACATAGTCAGAACTATTTAAAATATGACAACTACTGAGATAACTACCTATAATCAATTCTCAATACTCTCCCTTGATTCATAATTATATACACTGATTTGAGATATGAAATAAACATGCTTCTGAAATATAAGTGACGGTGAGAATATCTGCAACTTGTTTATTTATGTTACAATACTTCACTATTATGATTCTACTTGATACAAAATCTTGGATGAAATGATAATCTTTATATGCTTCATTCTTCCATGAAAGGTTGGATTTTTCGTTATTGCAATTGTGGCTTTGTTATCACAAAATATTTTAGTTACATCTTTTTATTCTTGATGAAGTTCTCTAAGAAGTCTTCTAATCCATATTGCTTAATAAATTACTAATGTTACAGCTACATATTCTGCTTTTGATGATGATAGTGTAGTTACTTGCTTCTTTGAACTCCAAGATATGGCCCATGATCTAAGGCTAAAAATATTGCCTAAAGTATTTTGTTTTTCATCTAGAGCTCCTACCCAATTATTATCAGTGAAACCAAATAATTTATATTTAAAATTATGATAATAATAAATGTCATAATCTATAATTTTAGTAATATAACGTAGAATTGTTTAATAGCTTCGAGATGATGTTTGCTTAATTATGCATAAACCTAGATACTACATCAATAGAAAATATAATATTTGATCGACTATGAGTTAGATAAATCAAACAACCAACCAAACTTCTATAGTATCTTACATTTATTAAATATGTACCATATTTAAGTTTTAATTTCTCATTTATATTCATGGGTGTTACTGTAACTTTTAATTAATCATGTTAGACTTTTTGAATAGAATCATTGTATATTTTCTTTGTGAAATAAAAAAATTATTTGATCCTCGCTTCACCTTCAACCTAAGAAAATAGTGCAATAGACTTAGATTTGACATTTCAAACTTATTTATCATGTATTTTTTAAATTCTACCATAAAAGAGTTAGATGAACCCATATATATAATATTATTAACATAAAGTCAAAATATGAGAATATTATATTTACCCTCCTTCTTTAGACAAAGAGTAGGTTCATTATTCCTCTTAAATTAATTTTGATGAAAATAATAATCAATTTTGTTGTACAATGCCCTTGCAGCTTGTTTAAGCCCATAAAAAATTGTCTTTAACTTATACATCTTTTCTTCGTATCCTTTAACTAAAAAACCTTTGGGTTGAGTAATAAAAATATTTTCTTATAAATCTTCATTTTAAAACATAGATTTTATATCAAATTAATAAATAGGTTAACTCAAGTAAGTAACTAAATCAAAGACAATTCTTATGGTTTCGAATCTAGTAACTGGAATATCATCAAAATTAATAGCTTAAGTTGCGAATATCCTTTTGCTATAAGCAAAGCCTTATACTTTTATATACTTCCATCTAGATTCTACTTTGTTTTGAACACCCATTTTAATCCAATAGCATTCTTTTTAATTGACTTGATTTTTTCCTTCATTACCTTTCGTCATTCCTCTTTTTCAATTACTTCCTCAAAACTTATAGAATCTGAAATAAACAAATCAAATATTGAATCATAAATTTCTATCTGTGATATGAATTTTCCTTGAGAGGTTTCATCTAAGGAATCATTTAATGAATCTGAATTGCTACTGAGGCTAACGATAAACTTATTGGAGCAAGATCTGTCACTTGATTATATGGAGTGTCTAGTTTTGCTAGAGTTTGAATTTATTTTTCACCTTCATTGGTCTCCCAATTTCAACTTGCCCTTTCATTAAACACAATATTTCTATTAATAATAACTTTGACATTAATAGGATTATATAATTGATATGTTTTTTATTGTAAGGAATAATCAATTAAGATGTAATTTTAAATTTTTTCATCAAGCTTATGATGGTTTTGTGAATTTGCTAAAGCATAAGCAATACAACTAAAAATTCTTAGATTACTTATACTTGGCTTCATACCATACCAAGCCTCAAAAGTAGTTTGATTTATAATAATCCTTGTTGGTGAAATATTTAATAAATAAATTATTGTTGCAACTACTTCTACCTAAAACTAATTCAGAAGATGCTTTCTTTTAAGCAAACTTATTACCATTTCCATGATAGTTTGATTTTTACATTCAACTACACCATTTTGTTAGTATATATAATACTATAAATTCCCTATAAATATCATTTTCTTCAAAAAAAATTAAACTCATGATAAAAATTCACCACATCTATCTATATAAAGTGTCTTTATACATATACTACTTTGCCTTTCTATAAGTGTCTTGAATTTTTAAAAATTATCAAATGTTTTATATTTTAATTTCAAAAAATATACCCAAATCATGTGGTTATAATGATATATAAACAATAAAAAATATTAACTTTTACTAAATAATTTTATATTCATAAATTCACATAAATCAGCATGAATTAATTCAAGATAATTAGATGCTCTCCATGCTTTTTCAATAGAAAATGGTTTCTTACTTTGTTTATCATAAATGCATCATTTATATATATATCAAGTGTATTAATTTTAGACAATCCAAAAATTATTTTTTTATTTAATAATCTTAAATCCTTAATGTTAATGTGTCAATATCTTAAATGACATAAATTAGACTTATTTTTTTGAGTTGTAATAAGAGCATTCATTTCAATATTTAAAATATTAAGTGTAAATATCTTGTTTTATATCATACAAGCATTTACTATAATCAAACTAGATTTTTTAACTTTAATAGTGCATAAATCATCATCAAATATAATTGAATATCTGTCATCTATCAATTGTCTAACACTCAACAAGTTATGTGATAAATTAGAGAAAAAATATATTATCAAGGTGTTTTATCTTCCTTTGACTTATCGTCACTTTAATTGTTCCTTTCCTTTCCACTTGGATTTGCTTGTTATCTCCAAGTCTAACTTTCAACTTATGAGTTTTATCAATAGCTCTAAACATTAATCTTATGCTTGACATATGATTAAAATATCTACTATCTACAAACCAAATATCATTTGAGATATTATTAATTTATGAATTTATCATAAACAACTTATTATTTTCTTCATTTTCCTCTATATAGCTTATTTGGTTTTCTTTTTTCCAACAATTGCCTTCTTATGATTAAACTTTTTATAATAATGATTGTTTTTATTTATCATGCCTATCAAAGTGTTCTCTTCCACATCCTCTTCCTATTGATTTTTTTGTCTCTTCTTTTGAAGTAGAAGACTCCTCCTGAAATGCTTTTTCTTTATTTTTTTCAAGTGACTTGTTTAATTTTGCTTCGTGTTCTTGCAAGAAACTCATTAGTTCATCAAATGAAATGGTAAATAATTCTTTTAACTCCTAAATTACAATAATAACATGATCAAATTTTGGAGTTAAGCTTCTCAAAACTTTTGCAATAATTATATGATCATTAAGATTTCATTTTGTTAGTTTGGTAAGTCCCATAGTCCCACATCGGGAAAACCAGGCTTGTTATCTCCTATTGGAATTATAAATAAGGGCCTGGGCTTTGAAGACGGATGCACCACAAGCACCACAAGTGGCATCACAAGATGCACCACAAAAAAAACCTAAGTGTTTGCTTTGGTTTAAGTCCATACTCAGTAAATAGTTTGGACTTATAGTTTGATTTTTCTTATTTAGTATTTTCGGGTGTTTTATGGCCTAGGAACATCTTCCTAAGGCATTTGTAATTGTCCCTCTTTTGCAGTAGTAATTTGCTCCTCTTTCGTCCGTGGATGTAGGTCAAAGTCAATTGACCGAACCACGTATATCTGGTGTTTTGGTGTTCTTGTCTCGCTTTTATTCTTTCCGTTTTATTGTCTTATTGGGTTGCCAAAATTACCTTGTGGTAAATTTCCTAGGGCTAGCTCTAACAAACTGGTATCAGAGCCTGGTTTTGGGATCTTTTGGCAACGATGACAATAACAAAGATTGTTGTCGAGAAATTCGACAGAAATGTCAACTTCGGCTTGTGGCAACTCAAGATGGAGGCCATTCTGGTTCAAGACGGAGTTGATTTGGTACTACAGGGAGCCGAGAGCATTCCAGATGATATATCAAAACAAGAGCTTCCGGGTATGGATAAGAAGGCCTGATCAAGCATCATTCTAATTCTCTCTGACGAGGTTTTATGAGAGGTAGCTACAGAGACTACGGCTAAGAGCATGTGGGACAAGCTTAAAGCCTTGTACATGAAGAGGACAGTGGAGAATCGTCTCTACTTGAAGCAGAGTCTATATATGCTTCGGATGACTGAAGGTACATCTATACTCTCACATCTTGATAAGTTTGATTCTTTGGTTATGGATTTGGAGAATATAGATGCAAAAATTGATGATGAGGATAAGGCTTTGTTACTCTTGTGTTCTCTTCCCCAATCTTTTAAGCATTTCCGTGATACTTTGATTTATGGAAAAGAAACAGTTTTGTATCAAGAAATTAAATCTGCACTGAAATCTAAGGAGCAAATAGACAAGAATATCACCGGGGAAAGTAGAGAGAATCAGGCTGAGGGTCTGGTTGTTAGGGGGAGAATGGATAAAAGAGAATTTTACAGTAGTAGATCTAAATCTAGATCTAAATCCAGACATAGAAATTTGGAATGTAGATATTGTTATAAAATGAGGCACATTAAATCTGATTGCTTTAAATTGAAAAATAAATTAAAGCAAAAGGAAAAATTTGTTGAGAAAACTATTGAATCCGCTGAAATTAGTGTAGCAACTGATGAGAATATTGGAAATATTTTCTCTGCTATTGATGACAGGACGATGTCTAAAAATGAATAGATTTTAGATTCGGGTTGTTCTTATCACATGTGTCCCAATAGGGATTTGTTTTCCACATATGAATCTTGTAATGGTGGAATTGTTTTGATGGGCAATAATGCCGCATGTGATGTTGTTGGTAGAGGAACAATCCGAATTAAAATGCATGATGGTATTGTAAGGATGCTCACTAATGTTAGTCATGTTCCTGATTTAAAAAAGAATCTCATCTCTTTAGGCACCCTAGAGGCCCTTGGGTGTAAATACACAGCTGAAGGTGGAGTTATGAAAGTTTCTAGAAGTGCCCTTATTGTTATGAAAGCTTGTAGGTCTAGTAGCTTGTATATTCTGCAGGGAACTACCGTCACAGGTTCGGTTGCAGTTTCGTCATCATCATTGTCTGATTCTGATATCACCAAATTATGGCATATGCGTTTGGGTCATATGAGCGAAAAAGGTTTGAGCATATTGAGCAAAAGGGGTCTACTTTGCGGACAGAGTACTGGGCCACTTGAATTTTGTGAACACTGCATTTTTGGAAAGCAGAAAAGAGTCAGCTTCACTTCTCCGGCAGTTCACAAAACGAAAGGTACTCTTGACTATATTCATTCAGACCTTTGGGGTCCAGCCCATGTTCAGTCTAAGGGTGGTGCCAGGTATATGCTGACTTTCATTGATGATTATTCCAGAAAAGTTTGGGTTTATTTTTTGAAGCATAAAAATGATGTTTTTCTAACCTTTAAACAATGGAAGGCTTTAATTGAGAAGCAAACAGGTAAACAGATTAAGCGGCTTCGAATAGATAATGACATGGAATTTTGTGAAGGTGATTTTGAAGAATTCTGCAAAAATGAAGGAATCGTTCGGCATCGCACTGTTAGGATGACGCCTCAGCAAAATGGTGTGGCCGAACGTATGAACAAAACACTCTTGGAGAGAGCAAGGTGTATGATGTCAAATGCAAGGTTGACAAAAGACTTTTGGGCAGAGGCGATTAATATGGTCTGTTATGTTGTCAACCGCGCTCCTTCTGCAGTACTTAACTTTAAAACTCCAGAGGAAGTTTGGTCAGGTACTCCTGCTGATTACTCTGATTTAAAAATTTTTGAGTGTCCAGCATACATGCATGTAAATGAAGGAAAATTAAAGCCTCGAGCTAAAAAGTGCATTTTCCTTGGGTATGCTTCTGGGGTGAAAGGATACAGACTATAGTGTTCTGATCTCAAATCCCCAAAATTTGTAATCAGTAGAGATGTTACTTTTGATGAATTATCTATGTTATCTTCTAAAGAGGATTCTACTAGTTGTACAAATGATAGTGCACAGAAGCAGGTGGAGCTTGAGATTGGTAGTTCAGATTCTTTTAAGTCGAACTCTTCTACTCAAAGAATGCCAGTAGATGGTCCCGAGTCTACTGACGCAGATGATCCAGAGGAAGAGTAATAATCCATAGCTAAGGATAGACCACGGAGAGATATTCGACCACGACAAAGATATGCAAATTTGGTTGTATATGCTTTGTCTATTGTAGAAGAGACAAGTGAAGTTGGTGAGCCTACTTTCTACTCAGATGCAGTTTCTTGTGATAATTCCACTAAGTGGTTGATTGCGATGAATGAAGAAATTGAGTCTCTCCATCGGAATAGAACTTGGGATCTTGTGAAGCCGCCTTCGGGTAAGAAAATTGTTGGATGCAAATGGGATACTGTTGCTGAGGGAAAGGTCCTTGTTCAGAAAATTCATACGAAGGACGATTCAGTTGATATGCTTACGAAGCCTCTTCCGGTTTACAAGTTCAAGCAGTGCTTGGACTTGGTTGGTGTTCATTATTGGTGATTGCCCGTTGGGGCTGTTATGAAGAAGGTGGAGCAAGTTTTGTTGGGACATGCCAAGGTGGAGATTTGTTAGTTTGGCAAGTCCTATAGTCCCACATCAGGAAAACCAGGCTTGTTATCTCCTATTGGAACTATAAATAAGGGCCTGGGCTTTGAAGTCAGATGCACCACAAGCACCACAAGTGGCATCACAAGATGCACCACAAGAAAAACCTAAGTGTTTGCTTTGGTTTAAGTCCATACTCAGTAAATAGTTTGGACTTATAGTTTGGTTTTTCTTGTTTAGTATTTTCATGTGTTTTATGGCCTAGGAACATCTTCCTAAGGCATTTGTAATTGTCCCTCTTTTGTAGTAGTAATTTGCTCCTCTTTCGTCCGTGGATGTAGGTCAAAGTCAATTGACCGAACCACGTATATCTGGTGTTTTGGTGTTCTTGTCTCACTTTTATTCTTTCCGTTTTATTGTCTTGTTGGGTTGCCAAAATTACCTTGTGGTAAATTTTCTGGGGCTAGCTCTAACACATTTGATTAGACATTTCAATCACTCAAGAAAGAAAATATAATACCGATTCATTTCTTTTCATAAATAAAATTTTAAACTCATAATAAAGGGATTAAAGTTTTATCATAATCACTAATCTTGAAATTCATTTTGAAGTATCAACCAAATTACAATTCTTGAGAATATTGTCTCATGTACAACTTGTTGAACGAAGAATAATGTTTTTAAGTCTTTCTTTTTATTCTCCCTCATCTTCATCTGGATTTGCATATCCATTATCTATTCCCAAAGATCTTGAGACTTGAATAGAGTCTTCATCTTGATATACCAAATTTTATAGTATTTGTCCGAAAAAGAGGGGAATAAGAGGTTAAGATATAGAATTGCTATTGAAAGTCATAATACCTAGTTTAAATTGAACTTGGCTTTGATATTACAAATATTGGGGATGATGGAGCAAGAAAATAATAAAAAAAATACTATGATGCAATTAAAATAGAATGTATTCAATCAGGAAAACCAAAGTAGCATTACCAAGAGGTAAGACTAAGAATACTTACAAAATATTCCCAAGTACACACACCTTGGCTTCATGAACCATGATGCTATTTATGAGACCTAATGATAACTATCTCACCTATGATTAAATTAGGTGTAGGAATTACCCTCATGATAATAACTTTTTAGATCATGGGGCACTTAGGTAGAACTACCTAGAACATAACTAGAACTACCTAAAACATGACAACTACATAGATAATTACCTATGAATCAATTCTCAACATTGGACTCAATTCCCCCGTATTAGAGTTGAGGATTTAAAGTAATATTGGTATAAGAATTAGAGTTGAAAAAAAATACAAGCAAAACATCATTGGCAAACATAAAGTGTGAGGCAACAATATCTTTGATTTTGAAGAAGGCAAATTTGCTATGGAAATAAAAGAACCAATCAAAGTAGAGAACACTAGTTGTGTGATGATGAAGAGATAGAAAGAAAGAGGTTCTCTTTGTCTCACATACCTCCTCCCTTTAAACCGAGAGAGAACTTATCATTATACGGATGAACTACCAGAAATTAAGATTATAGATCTACTCTTAATCTCTGTTAGTCTATATTTCATCACTCATAGTGATACTATGAATGATAGAAAGAGAGGAAAAGATGAGTCTAGTCCTCCTTATAGATTAATTTCACTATAGCTTTCGGACCTGATGATAGTGCATTTGTAGATCATATAAATGTTTTTCTAAATAGCATTAGAAGTTACACAATCTTGATCTTGATATATTCATTATTTAATTTTAATTTTAATAGTAAATTTTTTTTGTATAATAATATCATAATTATAGTTTTTATGCTTATAATTACTATTAGAGCTCAGGCGGCATGCCCTGATCATGATGTCGCTGCATGTCGTAGCATAGCAAATAGGGTAGTAGGGTGCTACTTTTGATCGACAACTACAATGATGCCACTATGATGGCATGTACTAGCCATGGCCGATATTGATGGGACACTTGAGCCCCAAGGGGCATCCGTCGACATGGACATATGTGGCTAATGAGTCTCATGTAGTGATGATAGTCGTGCACGAGGAAAAGGAAAATTGATGAGGGATTGGTTGTGAATGATGATTGGTGGGCAACGTCTATATTGTATCGTCGAAAAGTGTTGGTCGTCGGTAAAGAGCAAATGACCATGCACATGGGCATCGTGAAGGGAATCTAGACTAACAGTGTGTAGGTGATGGACGGTCGCGCACCACAATAGCTACAGGCGATGGACATGCCATGCATTACGGTGGCCACATGCCTTGAGCAATTATGGTTTCATCCATTAAAATTACAGTTTTACCTTTATAAATTCTTTTAATTTCAGCCTTAAAGCTTTGCCCTTTAAAAATCAGAAATTTTCACTACATATTCTGAAAAATTATAGTTTTGTCTTTCGAATCAAATATTTTTTACTTATGTCCTAAATTATAAAATTGACTAATTTGACCTTCTTTAATCAAATTTGATTTTGACCATATTTTAACTAATTGACTAAAATTAGATTTGATCAATCTCATTTTGATCGAATTTAGAAAAAAATCAAATTTTGATTAATTTTTAACTTTAGTTAATTTTAATTTAGATTGGTCTAATTGGGTTGATATTTAATTTAATTTTGAGAACTATCCATTTAAATAGGAGGATTGATTGGTCTAATTTAGGGTGCCATATGGAATTAAAAACTATAAATTATAATTTTTTATAGTTTTCTTATATAATATATTCATAAAATTTTTACTTGTTAAAAAATATAACAAGTGCTAATATAAAATTTTACTTACTACCCGTCCCACTTAATTTAAGCCTCATATATAAAGATTATGATTTCAGTTCTGTTTGACTCCAAAAGAAAGGTTGTATAATAGCATCAGTCTAATATTTGTACTATAAAGAACAACAATAATATGTCATTAATTATTTCTATGATTGCATTAGCTGGATTATCTAGATCTACATGATAACATAGAGTGATTCATTGTGCTTTATCCTTTGGATTCGTTGGGTAATGGATTTAGATTGTCAAGGTTGTCATATCCTTGAAAGACAATGAGGAATAATTACAAACCTGTCTCTATTCATCACTAGATTCGATCAAATGAAGTTTATCTAACCTTAACCTGTTTATTAAAAAGCTCCCACAAGAAAGATAGTAGTCAATTGGATCTTGATACCTTTATCTGGAATGAGAATGTATGTCCGATCACATCAATCTAATTTCTGAAGAAGAAAATAAAAAAATTAAAAACCTTCACATCATACACATTGCCTGCATGATTCATTTAATCTATGTCCGCGTCAGTTGGATCAGATCTACATAGCTGAATGTGATTGATGGTAGAAAAATATACCATAATAACGTTAGAAATATAATTTATCGTATCAATTTAGAAATATAACTAAAGCATGAGCCAATTGTATCATGTGTATTATATAGGGATGAATTAAAAAATAATATAATAATTTCATAAGAATATAAAATATTGTTCTTGAAAGTCTGAGTTAAACTAAATTGGACTTAGAAAATATTTTTTGTTACTTTAATACCATTTTAGAAAACATAACAAGTACTAATATAACATTTTATTTACTACACATCTCATTTAATTTAAATCTCATATATAAAGACTATGATTTAATTTCTTTTACTCCAAATAAAAAGGATGTACAATGACAACAATCTAATATTCAGTACTACAAAGCAAAACAATTATATTACTTCCCCATAATTAATTTTTTCTATGATTGTATCAGCTGCATCACGTAGATCTACATGTTAATTGAAAGTGATCCATTGTACTATTGTCCTTTGGATTGGTTGGAGACGTGTTGAGATTGTCGAGAAGGATAATAGCCAATCACATCAATCTAGTCTCCTTTCTCTAGTAATCACATCAGAATAATTTCTATAAAAAAAATAAAAAATATTATAAACCATCCCATCATCCACATTGCTTGCATAATTCAATTAATCTATATCCACATCAGCTGGATCAGCTCCACATAGCTGAGTGTGACTCATTGGACGTGTTGTCCAATCTTGTCGTAGAAAAACGAATCATAATAACCTTATAAATATAATTTATGACAGCAATTTAGAAATGAAACTAAAACATAGGCCACTTGTATCATGTGTATTATATAGGGATAAATTTAAAAATAATATAATAAATTTATAGGACTATAAAATATTTTGCTAGAAATTCAATCTAAATAAAATTGGAGTTAGATAACATTTTTTGTTTATATATGATCAGAATACTGAAAGAAATATATTCGATTTTATTATTGAGAAGTTGTACGTATCTTTTTGACAAGACTCTCTCCTACCCTTTCTCATTTTAACTCTCTCTCAAAGTGATTAATTGTACATGGGACAGCAAGATTAGTAGCTTAGGTTCCAAGATACAAAAAGCTTTCTTTGTAAAAATTGTAAAATATAATTTATATATTTTCACACCTGCATGAATATACATAGTCGTAGACACGAATATGTGCATATACACGTGCGTGCCCATGCTTATGTACACACACTCATAAAAACATGACAAAAATATCAAAATCTAAGGTAACATATATTTTAGCCATAGAATGATAACATGATCAAATTGGAATAAGATTACCAAGTATCAAAGATATATATTATCCTTGGTATGACCAATATAGTTGGTCTATCCGTGAACATGAACTTGGTATATAGTTCCAATCGTTGATGTTTAATTGATTATCCTTTCAAGTAATGGCAGGGGAATACAGTCGACTTAAGGCACTTTTGGTTCAGTTCCTTTCATGCGTTTTCAACCAAGTTTTGAAGCTTCTCGGATGCCACAGGCATGCTTGTTCCATACTCTTTCATATAGCTTTCCACCATGGAGGCAACATTATCCATAGATTGCTCACGCTGCAAATTTCATGAAACAAGATAAAAAATAGCAAGTCGTTTGACTTGTATTGATTCTTTTTTTTTTATGACTATGTAAACTTAAACATTGGATATTTTTACAAGCATTGCAGGTTCGCCAATATCACATGTGTAACGAATGAAGAATACTAAACTATCATCGATGAGAAGCGGAAGATGAGATGTTTAAGAGTTCTTACGGGTGAAATGTCTTATTATTCCTCGTAAGTTCGTCATTATATTTGTACTAGATTTAGAGAGTTTAATTTTAGTTAGTTCAATAAATTTTGATCGTACAACCGAATGGGTTGACCCATTGAAAATGGTTTTCAAATGACCCTTCGTAGATTACCAAGGAAACCTGGAGATCAGTGTCTTGCTTAATTTTTCATGTGATGCTAATTACGTATCATTTTTTTCCATTCCTTATTCTATTGATTAAGCAGAGCTGAGGGTTACTCGTTCTCTAAAGTTGCTCTCTCTCTCTCTCTCTCTCTCTCTCTCTCTCTACGTAATAAACACTTTTTTAATGCTACCTGCCAGGTTGGCATTGTGTTTCATGGCATTTTGATTGAATTGGTAAGGTGAGTCTAGAGGGGTTTCGCTTATAGCTGTCGACGGGAAAGACCCATTATGGGTTGGTAAAAACTCGACAATGATGACTAATATGATTAGAGATGTTACTGATAGGTGTTTGTTTGCAGGTTGCAAATTTACCATCGATGCCTACTTCTTTTGTGGAACTTGCAGTTAGAGAGGGACTACACAGGACATCATTCTAATTATTAATTGCAAGGCTATGAACTGGTAGAATAATAATTCATTAATCAAGTTGAACTGAAATATATTATAGAAAAAACAACACAACGAGTTCACTTTGAATGAGCAAATTTTATTGGCCCTTTAGCATTTTCCTTTCTTCAATAAAGTAAGTCTGGAAATTTTCTTTCTTCATCAAATTAAATAGGGCTGCACTTGTATGTGATCCTCTCTTTTCTCATATGGTATCAGAGCTATAAGGGTGATAATCTTTTTCAACTATCAAATATTATAATTGAGTTGATGGATTTGGTATTCAACTTCTCAATTAGTCTAACTACAAAATCTAGAAGTCTTGTTTGGAGTCCTATCTCCTAGGAGAAGATCTATAGGATATGATTGGTAGCAATGCAACAACAACACTAGATGTTGTAAATAGAGATGCCATGAAGAGATCGAGGACTTTAAATACAAAGACTGAATTTATGTTAAAAAGATCTATTTCTCATGATATCTTTAAACATATTATTCATTGCAAATCAGCTTCAGAGATTTGGATCACTCTTGATGCATTGCTCAATAAAACAAATATGGCTCAAGTTCAGTATTTGCAGAATGATTTGATAAATACTATCTAAAGTGATCTCTCAATTTCTCAATATTTTTTTAAGATTAAAAATTTATGTTTAAAAATATCACTCTTAGATCTCGATGAGTCTACACAAATGAAACGTTATATTATTCATGGTCTTCAAAAAGAATATATTCCTTATGTTACATCTATTCAAGGATGGGTTCAACAACCATCTTTAGTGGAGTTGAAAAATCTTCTTATTTCTTAAGAATCCCTAGCTTGTCAAATGATAAGAGTTTTTACTTAAGGGGGAGATGGAGATGTCCTCTTTACAAATAATAAAAAGGGTAATAATAATAATAAAGAGAAGAAGGATGATGCTAATAGCAAGCAAGACTCTTCTTCGAACAATGGTGCAAATCGAAAGAAGATCAAGTGTTATAGGTGTGGTAAGTTAGGCCATATCAATAAAAACTATCATGTGAACATTAAAGAAGGAAATATTACAAATAAAGAAGATTATTCTAATGTTGAAGATTGGGGCAAATGCCTTATGGTTGAAACTACTAAGGCCATGATATTTATTAATTTTAAAAATGACTGGATTGTTGATTCAGGATGTGGTCATTATCTCATTGGTAATGGTATCAAATTCACTAATCTTCATCATATTAAGGTATTGATGCAATTATCACGGTAGATAACACTATTCACTAAGTGGAAAAAGAAGATATTATTATAATCTCAAATAAAGACAATGATCATATTACATTTAAGAGTGTATACCATATTCCGAAGAAAAATCTCTTCTCCATTGCAAATGCATGTTGAAAATTATATTCCTTTTAATCTTGATGGAAGTTTATTCTCAAAATAAAAGAATTAAATGGTACATACTAGTAAAAGTGTCAATGATTTATATATTTTATTAGTATCAACCTCTGATAATATGAGTACAAATGACATGCTAGACATGGTCATATAAATTTTCTTAAATTGAAGATTATGATATAGAAAAGTTTAGTGAGTGGTCTTCCCAATCTTACTACTCTTAGTGGTAATGAAGTTTGTGAAGGGTGTCAATATGGCACAGCACACAAGTAACCTTTTGATAGATCATTTTCAAGATGTAAATTTTCATTGAAGCTTATTCATAGCGATCTAATGGGCCCTACTCAAACACCATCTTATTTAGGTTCTTGTTATATACTTCTTTTTATTGATAATTTTACAAAGTTCACTTTGGTCTATTTTATAAAAAAAAATCAAAAGTTTTTTTAAAATTACACATTGACAATAGTGGAGAGTTCACTTCTAATATATTCTTCTCTTTTTGTAAAGAGTATGGCATCAAAAGAGAATTTACATGTGCAAATACACCGCAACAAAATGGTATGGTTGAACAAAAAATTAGACATCTTGTGGAGACTTATAAATGTTGGCTTTATGCAAATAATTTACACAAAGTCTTGTGGGCAGAAGATATGGTATGTACAACTTATGTTATTAATCAAACTTTTCTTAGTCCAGTCAATCTGAAGTCTTCAAATAAGCTCATATTTAGTGAGAAACCAAATGTTAAATATTTCAGAGTATTTGGCACTCCATGCTATATTCACATACCAAACTCAAAGAGAAGCACGCTTAATGCTAAGGCCAAGAAATGCATCTTTATTGGCTATAATGAAAGGAAAAAAGGTTGAAAATGCATGGATCTACAAACACATAAGTATGTGGCATTTCGAGATGTTGTGTTTAATGAAGTTTTTTGTTATTATCCGTAATTTATTTTGAAAATATCAATCACAAATGAAAGTGATATATGTTCAAAACCTATGGTTGATATTCCTTTGTCATCTAATGTGCTTATAGATTTTGGCTCATCTCTTTCTTTATCTGTATCTATTCCTGTTATTTCTTCATCACCAATGATAGAGCAAAGTGATAGGGGAAGTAATGATGTTTATGAAAAGGAAATTCTATTATTGAGAAGATAAAAAAAAATTATCAAACCAACATATTACAGAGATGGAGACAATGTAAGCATATGTCACTATTTTTTTATGAACTAATTGATGATCTTGAGCTTACTTGTTTTGATAAAGCTAAAGGTATTAAAGTATGGGAAGATGTCAGAAATGAAGAAATGAATGTTGTTCATAAAAATGAAATTCAAGATCTTCTATCAAGGCCTGCTGATTTCCATGAGGAATTTAGTGATTTTTTTATTTACACAAGTATATTCTTGAATTCAACAGATGTTGTGCCTTTTACATAAAGTCTAGTTAGAGATTTCAATGATCTTCTCTCTAGTAAGTTTGGATTAGGCTTTGGGTCAAGAGGTATTCTAGAGGGTTCTAGAGGTTTTCGGATAGAGCAACTTGATTTAGGTAGATTTTGGGATAGTATAAGAAAGGATCCGGATGGTAACGTTTATATGCACCATAGAGAACACTTTGGTCTGGATTGTATTTCTATAGTTGATCCCATATTTGGTGGTAGTTATGGGCATAACCTTGTAGATCAAGTCATGACTTATCTCTAAAAGTATACTTTAAGGAGGAGTATTAAAAAGTTAAAATATATTTTGAAAGATCACAAATTAATATTTTATATTTTAAATAAGATTATATAATATTTTAAGGATAATAATTTTTTAGTTTAAAATATATTTTAGAATATTTTAAATAAGATTAGATAGAGTTATAGGGATTAGGGAATCTTATTTTTTACATCTATAAATATAGGTGGCATGTACATGTAGATTAATAAAAAGTTTTAAGTATTTAAGTCAAGTCTAAGAGTCAGTTCAAAATCTATAAGTATTTTTCTGAGAAGTTCAATAAAGTTTTTCTTTTCCATCTTGATTTCGTTTTCTTCTATTTGGTTTCATCTTGGACTAGTAGTACTTTATTACTACTATTTGAGAAAGGGTTGCACTTGCATATGATCCTCCCTTTCTTCACATATCCTTAGATAAGCCTCATTGTATAGACTTAGTAGTGCCTTTATGTCACCCCTCAAGGAAAACATGAATCTCCCTTGCTTATCTTTCAACTTGTTAAAAACATCTGCATTATGTACCCAGTGATGATGCCTACAATGAATTATGTTATTGGATTAATTATAGTTCGTCATCTTTAGACTTGGTAGTGCAAGGAAGACATGAACTTCTGAGTACTTGCCAAGTGATGATGTCCACCACGAATTGTGTTCTTGGATTAATTATAATTGGTCATGTGTAAGGAATTGCCAATATGATAATGCCGATGATCGGACTATTTAACACTTCTTACAGTTTTTCACTTTTAAAGATCGAAGAATATTACCCGGAAATATGTTATACCCAGGTTGTCTAAGTAGTGGAAATCGGAGAGCAACCTTGTAGAGACCATGGTTGTTAAAATCTGGATCATAGACTCTGCTTATTGCTTCGCTTATCTCCTTCTCAAAGTGATAATCCACTCCAAGAAGTTGGATGACATCAATCAACTGCATGGCTTGCAGTAAAAGCCGATGTCGTCTATGAGATGTGTTTCGAATGTCTAATGTACACTGGATCGATTGTAATCAACAATACAGTGACTGGCCATATTGATTGCAGATTCTAGTTGAGTACATGAGTGAGATAGCTCAAAACCGATGTAACCACCCATCGTCATGTTTCATATTTCTAGATAAAATAATGTCACAAACAACATTCACTGAGATAGCCCTATTGCCTTCCATGTGAGAACTTACGACAGGAGAGAGAACTTACCATTAAAGAAGCAAGCGAAAGAATGATATAGGATACAGGCATAGATTCAATCGATGAATTTGGGTAGAAAATTTATTTTCCAAAGGATAAGAATGATGGTTCCAAGGAGATTGAGTCAAAATCTTTCTTCCCAGTTAAAGTTTAGGGGAACGAGAGGAATCTTTCTTTATTGGCTAGAACTTGGAAATCATTACTTGAGAGCAACAATAATGTCATCCAATGAGAATGGTTTACGAAGGCTGATATGATTAGTAGAGAAAATACTTGGATATTAGGATAAGTATGCCATTAGAGAGGAGAGTCGTGTTAATAGCAGTCCAAAGGTTGGTGTACCAAGAAGCAAAAGAAGAGAGAATCTGTGTTTGACTTCATGCAAGTCATGGTTAATGATCCGGTGAATGGAGTTCCTCTCCTCCTTGAGGTTGAATATTTTATGGTGGACAGAATTCCTCATCTCCTTGAGGTTGAATATTTTACGAAAAGATTTGGAGTTAAGTAACGAAGTTGTCTGTTAAGAATTATGCCCTTATTACATAGTAAAGTGACTTTAGACCCTTCATGAGAGAGGAAAAGAGAGGCATCCTCGGCTTCAAGAGTAGTGATCTCTTGGGAGTTCGATTTTATAAGGTCTTCCGCCTTGTTGTAATAATGATGCCAGCTATAGTTGCTCCACGATTATTTTGATACATGACAAAAAATTTTAATCTCACAACACATGTTCTGATCAAAATATTATGGTTTGGCGATTAAAAAATAGAGTCATAACATTTTTTGACGTCACCGCTAAAATATTTCCATTCTTTGATCATCAAAACTATGTCTTTGATACGTGTAGAGATAGTATTGCCAAGTTGGATTGAGTAAATGGTGCCAACAAAGTCCAAATTTTGTCCGTAAGACAAGGTAAAAACACAATTATCAGGACAAAACATACAAATCCAGCTACTTAAGGAAATGAACATGTTACCAGGGGAGACATAATATCCTTGTTGTCTCAGCAGTCCAAATCGGAGAGCAGGGTCGTAAAGACCATGGTCGTCAATATGGGCATCATAGATATGGTTTAACGCTTCACTTATTTCCTTCTCGAAGCGATAATCCAATCCAAGAAGCTGGATTGAATCGACCAAATTCATAGTTTGCAAGATGTCAGTAGGATCCTTGGACATGCTTCTTATCTGCTCCATCAGTTCCGCAACTCTCTCTTTTATCGTTGTATCACACTCCTCCTGCAATAGACGAGAAAAGGGAGATTTTTCATGGTACTGAAACTGCAATACACGTTCATTTACAAAGGCTTAAATATATTTCACAATAAAGGATTCATAGAAGAAGCAAGCATAGTACAATACACGTTCATTTACAAAGACTTACATATATTTCAGAATAAAGGATTCATAGAAGAAGCAAGCATCGTCATACAATCAAAGTGGAACAGGATGTACAAGTAACAAAGAGATATATTCCTTCGTCTTCGTAGAGGAGTTGGTGTATCCATCGATGTACTTATAAGTAATTTCTGCCATTCGTGAATAATTAATAATCCTTTCAAGTAAAGCAATGGAGAATGCAGTCGTATTGAGGCACTCTTCGTTTATCTCCTTCCATGCATCGTCAACTAGACCTTGGAGTTTCTTACATGCCACATGCACATCTGTTCCGAACTCTTTCATGTAGCATTGGACTGTGGAGGCAACATGTTCCCTAGTTTGTTCCAACTGCAAATTTCATAAAAGAAGAGGATTAATGATCTACAAACTGAATTCTAAGGGATCGTTTCAGGATTTACATGTTCATATATTAAAACAAATTGATAGACTATTATCAATAATAAGGTGTAGATGAAGGGAATTTGGGAATCTACAGATGTGGAAGCTTACGAACGGGAATTTTTTTGTTTGTACTAGATTTCTTAATGTAAAATCATGTAAGTTCAGAAAAACTTTGATAATGCAATTGAGTGACACAAGAAATGCTTTTGAGGTGATAAATACAAGGAATATTGAAGACAATCTTTGGAGATTACCTATTAAACCTCAATTATGGTCCATCTCATCTAATTGGAGAATGTATGTTATTTTCTTTTTCTTTTTTTTGTGTTATCATATTTCTACTACGATAGAAATTAGTGCAAAATTTACTATGAAAAATGTTTATATGATATAAAACACATGAGGTATGACCATACCTCATGTGAAGCAATGTCATTCATTATACGACCAATTATTGCA
Source organism: Musa acuminata AAA Group (assembly GCF_036884655.1). NCBI lineage: Eukaryota > Viridiplantae > Streptophyta > Magnoliopsida > Zingiberales > Musaceae > Musa > Musa acuminata. The sequence continues at coordinate 36,757,516 of NC_088333.1, read as the reverse complement.
GAAGCTTGGACAATCTTTGGGAAACTAGTAATCCACTCAAATGCCTCCTTAGTTGCTATTTCTCCCATTCCAACAAAAAAAGCACATTTGAGCATAGGAGATGTTGAACTTACGAGGGAAACATGTAGATGTTCTTCCAAAGTTGGTACGTAATGTTGATCTCTCCATTTGGATTCCTCAAAATAAGCTTCAGATAAATCTTTCATCTGTACCCAAGTAAAACAAAACCATTCCTTAATGTTTGTAATGCATGAGTAGCATCTACAAGTGGGACAATCTAAGTTCAACACTGTCGCATATCAAACGCTTATTCTTTGCATTGGCCATTAGTGTATTCATTTATTACTTATGTAATGCAAATTAATAAAAGTGAAAATAAGATGAACCTTATAATCTCATCACTCACCGCTTCCTTTAGATAGGTTATGCGATATTTCTCATTGGAAGCCAATAAATCTTCAAATTCTTTAAAGGTGTGCATTAGCTTTAGATAATAATCTTTCATGTACTCTGGTAATTGATGAACAATCTTCACGTCCCACTTGCATATGTATTAGTTTCACCATCTTTAGAAAAATAGAACATAAACATACATGTTGTTATTTTGCTATACACAATAACTAAAACTATTATGCGATATTTTATTTTCTTATGTGATATTATCGGTGGCACTTTTTGTTATCATCTGTTGAGCCATGATAGTAAAAGGTAATCTATCCATGGATATGAGATTTACGAACCTTTGAATTGCCTCAGTTAGTCGTTGACTCTCCTCCAATGTGCTATAAACATCATATATGTCGTCCAAAATTGAAATAAGGGCAATCACTTTGGTTGTTATCTCTCGTGCACGAGAATAGTAGGGTTCAAAGTATATTCCCAGGATCCAGAAGTAGCATTCCACCAATCGATCTCGAGCAAAACTGAGATGTTTTGAGGGGGCTAACTCATTCCACCACCTTCAAGTCGTTCACAAATCAAAATGGTATTACATATCAGTTTAAGTTTGATGGGAGGAGGAACCAATCTCAGCAATTAGCCTGCACTTGTTACATTTGCAATTTGATTGTATCTTTTTTCTTTATGAAAATCCGGAAGAAATATAGCACCAAGGAATTCAGAAGTGAGGAGGAGCTTACTTGGTGATGTTCTCAAGCTCCTCGAGATGAAGAGATTGCAACAAATTGAAGTCCAACTTTGCAAGCTCCAGGATGGCATCATCTCGTGTGGCATCCTCTTGGTATATAGAGATGTATTCTCTTGCCAAGAGCCTTCTCATTCTTCTACAGAGAGGTGTCTCGAGGTCGAGAGACACTTGCGTTGTTAATGGTGGTTTAAGATCGGCTGATGCAGACACTAGGTAATTCCTCGTAAAAGAGATGGCTTCATCAAGAATGATCTCCCCATGAGTCCCAAGATAGGCTGCGTTGTACAAGCTTAACAGTCCTTTCACATCACTCCCCAAGGTAGACATGAAACTCCCTCCCTCATCTTTGAACTTGTTAAAGACAACTACAGAAATACATAAGATTTTGTGTTTTGAGAAAAAAACAAACAGTCATATTATCAAAATTAATTTACCGTTTTAAGTAATTACGTGATAATCAATACAATGACTTTTGTGTGTGATTTTTATGTCTATTTTACCGGATAAAATATTTTTGGTACTGCCAACGTCTATGAGTGAATTAAAAAAAAGATGATTAAAGAAGATCGTTTTGTTTTGGATCACACATACAAATACTGCTTGGGGACACATAATATCCTTGTTGTCAATATCCGCATCATGGATTGACATAATGCTTCGCTTATTCCCGTTTGAAAGTGATAATCCAATCCAAGAAGCTGGATTGAATCAATCAGTTCCATGGTCAGCAGTAGATCAGTAGTATGATTGAACATGCTCTTTACCTGCCCCCTCAGCTCTTCAGCTCTCTATTTCATCCTTGCATCACACCTCTGCATCATCAATGAATATATATATATATATATATATATATACACACACACACGCATGTACACATGCAAGCACATACTCATAAAAACATAGCAAAAGTATTATCTAAGATATTCTATAGCCAGACATATATTTTGGCCATTCTATTTTAATACCATTTTAGAAAACATAACACATATATATGTATATATATGTATATATATATGTATATATGTATATGTATATATATGTATATATATGTATATATATATATGTATATATGAATATATGTATATGTATATATATATGTATATATATATATGTATATATATGTGTATATATATATATATATATATGTATATATATGTATATATGCATGTATATATACATATATACACACACACATTTAATATAGTTGTTATAGGAGATCAAAACGTTTTGAGAAGTGTGAGGTCACTCATGTACAGAGAAGAAATTATGTAGCAAAATGACCAGCTAATATTGTTAGAAGCCATCGGATTGATTGTTCAGTGACTTCTTTTTTGATGGGCTGATTAAGTTGTCTTCTTAAAACAAAACTCCACCATCATTTCTAAAATACAAATTAAATTACTTTTGCAAACATAATTGTAGAGAAAACATACAAATACATCTACTCCAAGGAAACGTAAGAGCATATTACCAGGGGTCACATGATACCCTTGTTGTCTCAGCAGGCGAAACCGGAGAGCAGTATCGTAGAGATCATGATCGTTAAAATCGGCATCATGGACTCGGTTTAATGCTTCACTTATTTCTTTCTCGAAGTGATAACTCAATCCGAGAAGCTGGATTGAATCGACCAAGTCCATAGTATGCAAGATGTCGGTAGTGTCCTTGAACATGCTTCTTACCTGCTCCATCAGTTCTGCAGCTCTCTCTTGCATCCTTGCATCGCACTCCTGCATCCTCCAAGCATAGCAATTAATTGTTCAACCAACAAAACCGAAAGAAAGTAGCAAGCGCACATTTTTCATGTTAATGAAACATTAACACCATTCGTTCTCGGAGAGTTTCTTGCCTAAAATTTAGAACATATGTGAGATATATGTGTATATACATGCCTGTGTACTGGGGGAGGACTGGGCCTGTAAGATAAAGTAATCACCCCAAACGGTGGGATGGTAGCTTCCAGACTTGCGAATCACCACTTCATCACCTGGAACGTGTGGCTGCGAAATTACGTTCTCCATTCTGATCTGGATGCAAGTGATGAGAGGATGGCGAGAGCCTGCAACCTTGTGTAGCAATTTATAGTCTTAAATCTGGTTTGGTTTCGTAAGTAACACGTTTTATGAGAAAGAATATAACGAATGAGTCATCAGGGATTGTACGCTCCTTTTGGCTTGCCTTAAGTTTTAGCTTATCCATCATCTTTAATTGACGTCCTATAATTAGTTTTGCTTCTAATAATATAGGAAAAAGACGAGATATAATTAGTTTTGCATCCATCACCCTCGCTCTCACTCTCGTAATAGAAACTATAAATCATGTATATAATCGTATATTAACTTAAGTTTTATAATAAACTCTAAACAGTGTGAAACTCATCATATCAGTCTACTCACTCTCAAACTATAAATAATATTATATAAACTTTAGTTTAACTTTTAACATTTTTTCCATGTGTGTATTAATCGAACTCTTTTTTACTTTAAAGGGTTAAATTTCTTTCAAAACCTATCTACATATTCTTGTAGTGATCCACTCATATGAGTTGGTTCATTTTGGGATGCTTCATCTTTATTCAATCATCAAACCTCCAATTTGATTAATCGATGAAAAAATTCTCATTTTATAAAATAATAAATTAAAAAAATAACATGACATAACATAACGAAAAATTAAAACACAAAAGGGTTCATGCTAGAGAAGGTGTTTGGGACCAATTTTGAGCATAAGACTGAGTGAGGAATTCCAAATCCTATCAAAGTAGATATTAAGATCAATAGTTTCATTTTGATTTGTTGTTAAGATTAAGATATAACCAAGGAATCTATAGATTTTGTTGTTCGGAGTAATCAAGTTTCAGTAATAGAATTCTCAAATATTTTTCCCACATGTGGATGTGTGTGGTTGGTTGCACGGCATAGTACTAAAGCAGCAATGACTAATTTCAAAGAGATCGTCTCTTTGATATAAATATGTTAACATACAAAAAAAAAAAAAGTTCACATGAGATTTTTAGATGAAATGATTTGGAAGTTGATTGCCCACATGTTGGCGAGGCCGACATGGGATAAACTTAAATCTATGAATTATTCGAATATATATTCATGCCATCGTTACAAAACCCAAGGATGTATGACCTAAGCAATTTTGATCCAATAGAGTATTTCTTTTTTTTTTTTCACCATTGGCAAGCGGGATTTGATTTCATGGCCTTACTATTAATCGTCAGGTTTGTTATCAGCTTAGCTGCTGTGTACATACTATTCATTGAACGTTTTGGAGATTGTCTAAATCTGGGTGTACGTACTGTTAGATCATCTAAATCTGCTACGTATATATTATTCATCGAACGTTTTGTTATCAGCTAATCTGATATCGTCAAGTGGTATAACATGATAAAAGTAGTCTCCACACACGCTCGGATGAAAGGCTGCAGACTTGCGAACCACAACCTCATCACCTGGACCAAGTGACTGCAATCCCATAGTCTCCATTTTTTACGTGGAAACTAAACCCGGCAGGTGGCGAGAGCCTATTGCCTCGTGTTGGAATTTATAAGGAAAAACATTCGGTAGTTGTAGTAGAAAAACAACTCTTAGCCTCAACTATCCACTTTGTGGAGGTTATGCTCCTCTTTGTCATCCATCAATCGTCTGTCAATTTCCAATAATGAAAAAAAAAGGTTGTATACATACATGGTCCTGTTGCAGTGGCAACAGTCTAACATTGTTTGCAATCTATAGGGTCAAGTTCTTTCGTCGCAGAGTCTGAGGTCGTATTCCTCGTGGTGGTCCATGACTAACATATAAGGCTTTCTTTTGATAATGGTAGCCCCATCAGTCTCAATGAAACTATGATGGTTACGTGGAAGGAAACCGATCTAAGGTTATGTTCATCTGTCCATTAATAATGAAGAAATAAATCTATCACACTATATAACTCAATTGTGATTTAGCAATGAGATCAATTGGATTTTAATTAAAAAAATATACTCGAATCCAATTTGAATATTTAAATAATAAATAGTTAAACTTAAATTAAAAAAAGGATGTACTCAAAAGCACTCACCAATGTGGGATCGGGATATACAATCTTACTTCTAAATATTTAAGGATTATTTTCCTGACTTAAATCATAAACTTAAATAAGTTAAAAATCGATATGTATTCATCTTATGTGCTTAAATTATATTTAATATATTTAAATAAAATAAAAGATGTTGAAATTCAACTTGAAGATCAGATTTGTATTTTACTTAATATAGAAAAATTATACTCAAAACATGTTGGATTTTACTTGACTCAAATTCAAATAAATACGTGTTTCCATCAAATAAATACAAGTATTCAAATAAATACTTTGTGAGTCTGTTTTCGTGTTTGACGCACGTCGGCGAACACGTAGATGTGCTTATCTCTTCTCCGTGGTGGATGACTTCAATACGGGGAGTCACCTGTAACTGCAGCCTCAAGTGAGATGTACATTTGGACTTAATGTGAGCTACAGCTACAGCTACAGTTTTGTTTTTGTTTTTTTTGTTTTTTTAGAAAAAGAGAATGAATTAGCACTTATAGAAAAAGAGAATGAACTGCAGCCTCAAATGAGATGTAGGCACTTATAGAAAGAGAATGAAGTGGCACTTAAAGAAAGAGAATGAAGTGGCACTTGAAGAAAGAGAGTTACAGCTGCTCGACAAGGCTGTCGAATCAGCCTTCCCAAAAACACAAAAAAGATGATTGTGACCAGAAGTGTTAAGTTGCGTAGGGGATGAAGCTGAACTCGACAACCTTCAGCCTCGTACGAAGGGTAGCATCAGTCAAGACAGCAGAATCAGAGCATATCCAAATCTTGCTCAAGCCCTGCTGGCTCTGTAAAATGTAGGGCTTCAAGAATTGCTATCTAGGAATCAGATGCGTATGTATAGCCATTTACACAATTGATCATGTTAGCTGAAGCATATTTAGGGCTTCAAAAGAATTGCTAATCCTTTCACTATTACAGTATCATGTGCTTTAATCGTAGTGCAATCAAATTCTCAGCCACCCTTTTTCTTTTAAAAAAAATTACTATTCAGTATTAGAAATAAGAGTAAACATATTCCAAGAGTCTCAAGACATGTTGTATTTAAAAGAAGAGGATTGGGAATCAATTCCCCCATATTAGAGTTGAGGAATTGAAGTAATATTAGCATAAGATTTAGAGCTAAACAAAATTGCAAGCAAAACATCACCGACAAACAAAAATGCAAGCAAAACATAAATTTCAAAATTTTAAAATCATTTTAGTATATATTAGGCTATAACGTAACTCCTGACATTTGGTGGTGGAATTGAGAATGAAAGGGATTGAGAATGTGTCGGTCTTCCTTCTTGACAGCAGCTTCCCAATGATTTGTGATCGTAAAAATTGGACTCTTCCATTTAGGTGAGTGACACATTTTATCCGATATATTATGTAAAAAGAAAATATAGTTTTATACATAAACTAATTAGAATAATAGTGAAATATAAGTGTCTCCGATTACGAAAACAACATAACTTATATGAATAAAATATAAATTTTAAATTTTAAAAAATAAATTTGTAGCTACATAATCAGTATTTTAATATTCTTTCTCTCTCTTGTGTGAGATTAATGAGTGTTCCATCCACGTCTAAATTCTATCAGTAATATACCTTGTATGAGAATGCAAGCGAAAAAACTTGATTGGACCACTTTCAACAGACTGAACAGAAAATATTTTTAAAAAAATTAATTGAGAAATAAAAAAGAAAAAAAATTAACTCATATTTAGGAATTAAGTAAGGATTCGGTTTTACTGATAAACGACCCCAAACAATACTTCCAAAGAGCCAATTCCGATCCACCTCTTTTTAGTTATTCAAGAATGATCATCATAAAATTGCTAAAAGATTATTTTATAAGAAAATTGTTTTAGAAAATATTTTCAAAAAATAAATAAAAATAGAATTTCTCTTCTCATAACACTTATATATTTGAAGTATAAAGATGGTGGTAACATTGTTGAGCACATAAGTCTATTTTAGAGTTTTACAAATAAGCTGTTAGCTGTGAAAATGAATATAGATGATAAAACACAAGAGTTATTATTTCTTAACTCTTCACCAAAAAGTTTGGAAACATATCTAGTGACAATTTATAACTCCACACCAGAGGGAATTCTAACTATAGATATAGTTAAAAATAATTTACTAAATAAAAATGCTAGAATGAAAGATCAAAAAAAATTTTCTTTTGATGCATTTGTTTATAAAAAAATAAGAAAGACGTGAAAAGAGTTATAGCAGAAATCCATATAGTTATAGAAAAAGATTCTAGTCTAGAAGAGATATCAAATGTTTCCACTATAAAAGGTCAGGTCACATGAAGAATAAGTGTAGGTTTTGGAAACGAGGAACAAAATGAAAGGAAGAAAAATAAGAAAAAGACTAATACAGTTGCTATTGAATGTGATATCATTATTGTCTGTGATGACGATTGTATCATTCTTATATTTCTGGACAGTAATTGGATAATTGACTCTAGTACTTCATTTCATGTTACTTCTCATAGTGATTTCTTCATATGTTATACTGTTAGTGATTTTGGTAATGTCAGAATGGAAAACAGTGGTACATCTAAGATTGTGAATATTGGAAATATTTATTATGAGCAAATTTATACTCAAAGATATTATGTGTTCCAGATATTCATCTTAACTTTATATTTATAAGTAAACTTGATGATAAGTGATTTACACATTATTTTGATGAAAGTAAATGAAAACTCACTAAAGGTTCTTTAATTGTATGAGTGGAAAGAAACTAAACTCTTTTTATGTCATGGAAGCTAAGCTACATAAATGAGATATTAATGCAATTCATAAGGATGAAAGTATAGATTTTTGCCATAAGAAGCTTAGTCATATCAGTGAGAAGGGACTTTAAACTTTTACTAAAAAGCAGTTCTTATCAGAGTTGCAAGGTACATATCTTAAATCTTATAATTATTACTTAGTTGGAAAAATGCATAAAGTTGTCCTTGATACATATCTATCATATAGAAGATCAGATGTTATTGATATGAATCTTGTGATTATTATTTACTTTGCAAACTAGAACTCTTGGAAGTGCTTTTTATTTTATTATCATTGATGATCATTCTAGAAATGTTTGGGCTTTTGCTTTGAAATATAAAAACCATGTACTCGATGTTTTCAAAGAGTTTCATATTAGTGCTGAAAGAGAAACCGGTATAAAGTTAAAGTATGTTTGAGCAGATAATGGTGGCGAGTACAAGAGTCCTTTTGAGAATTATTGTAGGTTCTATAGTACCAGGCTTGAGAAAATAGTTCCTAAAACTCCTCAACAGAATGATATGATAGAAATGATGAATAGAACTATTGAAGAAATGATTAGATGTATGATTTCCCATGCCAAGTTACATAAGTCATTTTGGGGGAGGCTATGAGAACTACAGTTGGTTTGATAACTTTTTCTTCATTAGTTCCTTTGAAAGCTAATGTTCCAGAGAGACTATGGAAAGGAAAAGATATATTTTATCATCACTTGAGAGTCTTTGGGTGTAAAGCATTTGTTCATATTCTTAAATATTAGAGGTCCAACTTGATAATAAGACAAAAGTATATATCTTATTGGGGTATGGTCACGAAGAGTTTGGGTACAGATTAAGATCCAATGAATAAGAAAATTATTAGAAGCAAAGATGTGTTTCTTGAAGACCAATTGTTTGATGATGGTGATAATATTAAGAAGCTAAAAGCATTTCTTTATATTCCTTAGAGTTTGGGTCCAATTCCTTCACTTGTAGTTCATGATGATCATGAGAGTGATGAACAAGAAGATTGTGGTGAGAATGTTAGTGATAACGCTCCTACGGTTGATGATGTTGAATCAACTGAACAAGCACCTCCACCATCAGCTGAGATTTCATTGAAAAGATCTATAAGAGATCAACAACTATCTACCAGATATCCTCCACATGAGTATGTTAACTGTGGGCACTTCAAAGGTCTAAGTTGGTTGACGAAGAGACTTGGATGCTCCTCAAGTCCTAATGTGGACTCGGATGCATGCTCCGTAATCAATCTGTATGAAGGTTAAGGTTGAATGGATTTCCCGACCTGGTCACGGTGACACTCTAAGTCATTTATCTACAAATATGGTGCAATCTTAGTGAATAATCATTGACTTCGATTTGATATGGAACAAATATTGCCCCTATTACATAGCATGACCACAAGATGAGTGATTTGGACCACAAGATGCAGCTTAAGCGACTCTTGGATGGATAATGATATTTTGAATAGTATTATTATTAGCAATCCTAGATACTTTCTTGGTCAATTGTGGTTCTTCCAAGGGTATGCACATTCTATCATGGGATTGGGATAGGGATATTCTTTCTAGATATGCTAGGTCTTGGGACTGATAACCTTTCTTATGAAATATACACTTCAAGCTCAACAAGGCCAATATCTTTCCATCATTGATAGTGTATGAGATAAAATGGTTAAAACTAAATATGCTGTGATTTATCTTTGGAATATTCAAAATTATTAAGGCAAAACTAGAATCGGGTTTGTTTCTTCTCGCTCTTGAACGTTTAAGAGGAGAGTTCACTAAATTTGTTGGTGATATTTCTATTATTGATATTTCAAAGATAACTATATTTTAGATTCTCGTAGTCCATTCAAGCATGCTTTCAGCAATATACATGCTAGTGATAGATCTTTGGTGGTTCTAATCTCATTGTTAATCTATATATCACATGATGATTTTTAGTTTTAGAAGCTAGATAATAAGAGGGTCTGTTCTGCTAAGTCTGCCTATCATTTCTTGCTTCTCAGTTGGAATGGTTGATCCTAACGTCGACTAGTTGTATTGTTTGTGGAAGCTTCCCGTGTTGCCTTCGGTTAAAATTTTTTGTTGGAAACTTTTGCACCGCCACCTCTCATTGATCGTCTCAACTAAGAGTGTGCAGTAATGCTACTACTCCCTTCTGTCAATCTAAAGCAGAAACCATTAATCACTTCTTTCTGTGCGTCTTTCCTATTAAATTATGGCAACTCTTTAAATCTTCTACGGAGAGGTGTCTCGAGGTCGAGAGACACTTGCGTTGTTAATGGTGGTTTAAGATCGGCTGATGCAGACACTAGGTAATTCCTCGTAAAAGAGATGGCTTCATCAAGAATGATCTCCCCATGAGTCCCAAGATAGGCTGCGTTGTACAAGCTTAACAGTCCTTTCACATCACTCCCCAAGGTAGACATGAAACTCCCTCCCTCATCTTTGAACTTGTTAAAGACAACTACAGAAATAAATAAGATTTTTTGTTTTGAGAAAAAAAACATACAGTCATATTATCAAAATTAATTTACCGTTTTAAGTGATTACGTAATAATCAATACAATGACTTTTGTGTGTGATTTTTATGTCTATTTTACCGGAGAAAATATTTTTGGTACTGCCAACGTCTATGAGTGAATTAAAAAAAAGATGATTAAAGAAGATCGTATTGTTTTGGATCACACATACAAATACTGCTTGGGGACACAGAATATCCTTGCTGTTAATATCCGCATCATGGATTTGACTTAATGCGTCGCTTATTCCCGTTTGAAAGTGATAATCCAATCCAAGTAGTATGATTGAACATGCTCTTTACTTGCCCCCTCAGCTCTTCAGCTCTCTATTTCATCCTTGCATCACACCTCTGCATCATCAATGAATATATATATATATATATATATATATATATATATATATATATATATATATATATATATATATATATATATATATATATATATATATATATAGCAAAAGTATTATCTAAGATATTCTATAGCCAGACATATATTTTGGCCATAGAATCATAATATGATTAAATCAGAATATTATTAAGATATTAGCCATTCTACTTTAATACCATTTTAGAAAACATAACAAGTACTAATATAAAATTTTATATACCAAACATCTCATTGAATTTAAATATCATATATAGAGATTTGGTTTACTTTACTACAAATAGAAAGGATGTACAATGGCATCTAATATTCTGTATTACAAAGTAAAACAATTATATTAATTTCTCATAATTAATTTTTTCTATGATTGCATTAGTTGGATCATGTAGATCTGCATGTTAATTGAAAGTGATTCATTATACGATTGTCCTTTGGATTGGTTGGACAACGTGTTGGGATTGTCACGGAAGATAGTAGCCAATTTGATCTTGATTTCTTTTATCTCTAATGACAATGCATGTATAATTACATCAGTGTAATCTCCTTTCTCTAACTATCACATCAATCTAATTTCTATAGAAGAAAATAAAAAATATTATAAGCCTTCCCATCATCCACATTGCTTGCATGATTCAATTAATCTATGTCCCCATCAGCTGGATCAGCTCTACATAGCCGAGTGTGATTCATTGGACGCGTTGTCCAACATTTGTACTAGATTTCTTAATATAGTATCATTTAAGGAGTTCAGCAAAACTTTGATAATGCAATTGAGTGACACATGAAATGCTTTTGAGGTGATAAATTGAAGGAATATTGAAGACAACCTTTAGAGATTATCTATTAAATTTCATTTATATTCCATCTCATATAATGGAAGAAGGTATGCTATTTCTACTGTGAAAAAAATCAATGCAAAATTTACTATGAAAAATGTTTATATGACAGAAAATACAGGAGATTATATTATGACCATACCTCATGTGAAGTAATGTCATTCATGATACGACCAATTATTGCAGCAGCTTGGACAATCTTTGGGAAACTAATAATTCACTCAAATCTCTCCTTAGTTGCTATTTCTTTCATTCCAACGAAAGAAGCACATTCGAGTATAGGATATGTTGAACTTACGAGGGAAATAGGTAGATATTTTTTCAAAGTTGGCACGCAATGTTGAGCACTCCATTTGGATTCCTCAAAATAATCTTCAGATAAATCTTTCATCTGTACCCAGTAAAACAAAACCATTCCTTAATGTTTGTAATTTATAAGTAGTGTCTATGAGTAGGACAATCTAAGTTCGATACTGTCACATTTGAAAAGTGAAAATAAGAAGAATAAGAAGAATATTATAATCTCATCACTCGTCGCTTCCTTTAGATAGGTTATGCGATATTTCTCACTAGAAGTCAATAAATCTTCAAACTCTTCAAAGGTGTGGATTAGATTAAGATAATAATCCTTCATGTACTCTAGTAATTGATGAACAACCTTCGCGTCCCACCTGGTTTCACTATCTTTAGAAAAAAACATAACATAAACATAGATGTTATTTTGCTATACATGATGAGTAAAATTATTATGCAATATTTTATTTTATTATGTGATATTATTAGTGGCACTTTTTGTTATCATATTTTGAACCATGATAGTAAAAGGTAATCTGTCCATCGATATGAGATTTGTGAACCTTTGAATTGCCTTAGCGAGTTGTTGACTCTCCTCCAACGTGCTATAGACATCATATATGTCGTCTAGAATTGAAATAAGGGCAATCACCTTGGTCGTTATCACTCGTGCACGAGAATAGTAAAGTTCAAAGAATACTCCCAGGATCCAGAAGTAGCATTCCGCCAATCTATCTCTAGCAAAATTGAGATTTTTTGAGGGAGCTAAATCATTCCACCACCTTCAAGTCAATTCACAAATCAAAGTATACTCACATGGCAACAGCATGTTCACTTTGTGGAGGCTATGCTCCTCCTTGTCATCCATCAATCGTCTGTCAATTTCCTGTAATGAAAAATGGCTGCAATCTATAGGGTCCAGTTTTTTTGTAGGGAGTCTCAGGTCGTATTCCTCGTGGTGGTCCATGAATAACATTTCAACCACTCTCTTGATGATAGTAGCCCCATCAGTCTCCATGAAACTGTGATGGATACGTGGGAGAGGATCGGATTGAGGGAGTTTATGGTTGTGTTCCTCCTGCTGGTCCATTAATAATGATTTAACTTCCTATAAAGAAATAAATCTATCACATTATATAACTCGATTGTGATTTAGCAATGGGATAAATTGAATTTTAATAAAAATAATATGCACTCAAATCTAATTTGAATATTCAAATAATAATTAGTTAGACTTAAATAAAAAAAAAAAAAGACTCTCGTGGGATCATTTTCCTGACATAAATCATAGACTCAAATTTAAATAAGCTTAAATTATACTTAACATATTTAAATAAAAGAAAACATGTTGGAATTTAACTTGAAGATCAGATTTGGATTTTACTTAATATAGAAAAATTGTACTCAAAACATGTTGGATTTTACTTGACTCAAATTCAAATAAATACATGTTTCCATCAACCGACGACGAGTTGTTTTGGGCGTCAGGTCTTTGTTAAAGAGTCTGTTTTTCTATTTGACGCCTTTCGGCGAACACGTGGCTGTGCTTATCTCTTCGCTGTGCTTATCTCAAATCAAATGGGACGTATATTTGGACTTAATGTCAGCTACAGCTACCGTTTTGTTTTTGTTTTTCGAAAAAGGGAGTGCATTAGCACTTAAGAAAGAGTGTTGCGGCTGCTAGGCAAGGCTGTCGCATCAGCCTTCCCAAAATAAAGATGATTGTGAGCAGAAGTGTTAAGTTGTGCGGGGGATGAAGATGAACTCGACAACCTTCAGCCTCATAGAAAGAGTAGCATTATTAAAGACTGCAGAATCCATATCTTGCTTAAGCCCTCCTGCGCTGTAAAAAATTTAGGGTTTCAAGTTGCTATTCCTTCCTCTATTACAGTATTCTGTGCTTTGATTGCAGCACAGTCAACAGCTCTGACCGATCTGTTGGTAGGTGACTATCAACTTAAGAGTATTCCAGATATTAAACATATATATTATTAAAAAATTCTAGAAATAAAAGATTCTTTTTGACAAAAGTTAAAAAAGAAAAACTTCTTTCCAAAATCTATCCAATTATGCTTAAATGAATAGGCAAAAACAACATGTTGGCGGATTTTCTTAATATATATTAGAAGAAAATTATTGGAATTCATATCTATGATGGGATCTCCAAATATTAAAGACTGCTTATGGAATGTTCCGAACCCCACGGACATGATGGGACGTCTCGTGCCACAATCTATTTCATGGAGAGCTTTTCCATCAGTCGGCCGATGAGTCTGTCCTCGTGTTTCAAGCCTTCCGGCGAACATGTGGCTGTGCTTATTCCCTTCTCTGTGGTGGATGATCAGCTCCACGACTTCAATACGGGAAGTCATCTGGAACTGCAGCCTCACATGAGACGCATTAGCACCTAAGAAAGTGAGTTACAGCTGCTAGGCAGGGCTGTTGCAACAGCGTTCCAAAAGGAAGAGTACCTCGTGAGTTCTCCCCAAACAAATGCAAGATGGTGATTGTTAGGGATGAAGCTGAACTTAACAACCTTCAGCTTCGCACAAAGGATAGCAATGTAAAAGACAATGCCATCTAGGAATCAGGGAGTGTATATATTGCTGTTTACGTCGGTGACGATGACGATGTTAGCAGAAGCATATTTAGGACTTTAAGAATTGCTAATCCTTCCATTATTACAGCATCTTGTGCTTTAATTGTATACAATCAATTTCTCTCATCTATCGGCACTCTTTTGTTTTCAAACAAAAATATCATTCGGTATTGAAAATAAGAATAAACATATTATAAGAGTTTCAAGACATGTTGTATTTAAAAGAAGAGGACATGTGAGGATGGGGGAGCAAGAAAATAATAAAAACAGAATATTATGATATAATTAAAAGAGAAATTTTTTAATAAAAAATAAAATAATATTAAACAAAAGGTATGATTAAAAAACACTCATAAAATATTTCTATGTGCACATATCTTTGTTTCATGAACCATAGTCATATTTATACTACCTAATGATAACTATTTTATTAGGATCACTTTCAGCTTGATAGAAACATATCAAAAAGGATGTTGAATGTATGCTTTGACTTAGAATAAGAGTGCAATTAAGGAAGAAAACAACAGTAATGAAGAGCAACAAGAAAGTGCACATAGTGGTTCGGTCGTCGTAACCTATGTCCACTCCCAATTCCTTCTCCGTTAAGGTCATCATCATCCACTAATGGTCTTCCTTCAATGGGTGAAGACCAACCACCCTCTTATAACTCTTTCTCCTTTATACAGGTTTAGGAGACAATATTTTTCAAACCTCACACCTCTCTTAGATTGATAACAAAACTAAAGAAGGAAGAGGAGGACACTTGGCACTTTTTACAACACTTTCACACCCCAAAACGTCAAGACTTTTGTTCACACTTTAGTGCTCTTTCTATTAGGATTAATATGACACTAAGAGTAGAGTGGGGGGGAGGGGTGGTGGGGGGTGGGGACGTAAAAACATCAATTTGAAAAACTAGTTCGATGAAAACCAATATCAGAAATATGTTTAAACTTGAAAGCATTTGTAAGTGTAGTAAATAAGTAAGCAAGTAAATTAGTTAGCAATTATAAATAAAAAGCATAAAAAAAATTATAAACTAATTTATAGTGGTTCAGTCGTCATGACCTACGTTTTCTCTCGATTCCTCTTCCGTCGAGGCTACCGGCATCCACTAATGGTCTTTCTTTAATGAACGAAGACTAACTACCCTCTTACAACTCTTTCTCCTTTTTATGGGTTTAGGAGACAACCTTTACAAGCCTGACATCTTTCTTGAATGCTCACAATATTAGAAAGGGAGGAGGACACTTAGCACTTTTATAACATTTTCACACCTTAGAAATCTTTCCCCTTTCTATTTAATTCTTACTACTCCATGCAGGAATAGCTAAGGTATTTATAGACCCCAAATGACTTCAAAAATAAAGTCAAAAAAGTCTCATCCTAGGTTTCCTAGATCCTGACATATAATCGCCTGTGATGGGCAGTACCACTGCCTGCAACACTAATATTGGGCGGTACCACTATTTAGTCTGGCGATACTACCACTTGACATAGTTTGGGAGACTGTATCTGGGCGGTACCATCGTTTGACACAATCTTGAAGATTGTGTCTGGGCGATACTACAACTAGTCTAGTGGTACCATCGCTAGACTTTGCTACAAGACACTTAATGAGCCTTTCTCTT
Source organism: Musa acuminata AAA Group (assembly GCF_036884655.1). NCBI lineage: Eukaryota > Viridiplantae > Streptophyta > Magnoliopsida > Zingiberales > Musaceae > Musa > Musa acuminata. The sequence continues at coordinate 36,741,237 of NC_088333.1, read as the reverse complement.
GGCCGAAAATAGCTCTTATTCAAGCCCAATTAGCCTCTAATCAAGTTGGCATGGTTATACCTAAAACTAACTCAATTAGACCTTTAGATTACTTCGATCTAGATAAATTATTACAAGTAAGAATATTAAGTTGTCCAGCATATCATTGGTTCATCTGACGCTTCGTTCAAACTTTCGGCACATCATCCTATCTTGTGACGTATTGCCTAATCAGCATGTTGACCTCGTAACACTTGATTTCTTTGGTGCAATATCCGATCCTTCTAGCCCAATGCCCGAACTCATGGCACGAAGCCTCCTATCGACATGTCGACCTTCCTTTAGTCCGACATCTAATCTTATGACATATTACATTCCGACCCAACTTGATTCTTCCTGCTTTAATCAAATTGTCTCTCCATGATTGAAGCTAGTCCTGCATCAATCAAAACACACATTAGATTATAACTTTATCAATTAGTTTCATCATAAAAATTCATGATTCAACACTTTAATAATGCAGAAAGGAGTGGGGTATTTATAGGCCCCAATGGCTTTAAAAATAGAGCCAAACAGTGTCTCATCTCGGATTTCCGAGGTACTAGCGGTACCATCGTCATTATTGGGTGGTACCACCACCTGTAGACTAACACTGGATGGTACCACCACCCAGTCTAGGCGGTACCACCACCCAGTCTAGGTGGTATGACTGCTTGACAAAGCGTCGAAGACCGAGCTCAAGCGGTACCACCACTTGATAGGGTGATACCACCGCCTAGCAGCATTAACTATCGATAGTACCATCGCCCAGACCACCTGAGAGGCTGAGTTTCAAGCAGTACCACCACCCAGTTCAGGTGGTACCACTGCTCAGTTTGGGTGGTGCCACCACTTGACATGGTTCCAAATGGCTGAATGGGCTATCCAACCAGCCCAATTCAGCCTTGTTAAGGGCCCATTTAGCCCCTATTTGAGTTAGTAGGATTTCTCCAAAAACTAACTCAATTTTAAGTTATAACTATGATATTTAAGGCTAAAATAATTAAAATATAAGCAATCTAATTTGTCTAGCACGTCAATTGTTCAGCCGAACTTCGGTGAATTTTCGACGAACTCCTAGTGAACTTCCAGTGAGCGTTCACTACATCGTATGATCCTTTGGTGTATCTCCCAATTCATTTGGCCCGATGCCTAATCATTCACTTTGGCCCAACTTTGATTCTTCTTTAATCATTTTGCCTTTCTTACGATCATAGTTTGTCCTGCATCACTTATCTCAACACATGAATTAGATCATTAATTCACCAATTGATTTCATCATCAAAATATGAGATTCAATATATTTCACCTTATCGTCTCACCCATGATTAAGTTAGATGTAGGAACTATCATCATCATAATAACTTTTTAGATTATAGACCACTTAGATAGAACTATTTGGAACATAGTCAGAACCATTCAAAATATGACAACTACTGAGATAACTACTTATAAATCAATTCTCAACACTCTCCCTCGATTTATAAGAACATACACTAATTTGAGACATAAAATAAATATGCTTATGAAATATAAGTGATGGTGAGAATATCTGCAACTTGTTCATCTGTGCTACAATACTTCACTATTATGAATACTTGCTACAAAATCCCGGATGAAATGATAATCTCTATATTCTTCATTCTTCCATGAAAAGTTATATTCTTCGTTATTGTAATTGTGGCTTTGTTGTTATAAAATATTTTAGTTGCATCCTTTTATTCTTAATGAAGTTCTCCAAGAAGTCTTCTAAGCCATATTGCTTAATAAGTTGCTGATGTTGCAGCTACAGCTTCCGATTATGATAGTGTAGTTGTGACTTGCTTCTTTGAACTCTAAGATATGGCTTATGATTTGAGGTTAAAAATATTACCTAAAGTACTCTGTTTTTCATCCAAAGCTCCTACCTAATCATTATCAATGAAACCAAATAATTTACATTTAAAATTATGATAATACCAAATGCCATAATCTATAATTTTAGCAATATAACGTAGAATTTTTTAATAGCTCTGAGGTGATGTTAGAATTTTTTAATAGCTCTGAAGTAATGTTTGCTTAGATTATGCATAAACCTAGATACTATATCAATAGAAAAGGTAATATTTTGTTGAGTATGAGTTAGATAAATCAAACATCCAACCAAACTTTTGTAATATCTTACATTTATTAAATATGTACCATCTTTAAGTTCTAATTTCTCATTTATATTCATGGGTGTTATTGTAGCTTTCAATTAATCAAGTTAGACTTTTTGAATAGAACCATTGCATATTTTCTTTATGAAATAAACAAATTTATTTGATCCTCGCTTCACTTTCAACCTATGAAAATAGTGCAATAAACCTAAATTTGACATTTCAAATTTATTTATCTGATAAGATCCTAAAGTCTTATCATCGCTCTGATACCAAATGATAAGACCCTAAAGTCTTATCATCGAAGAAAGGGGAGAAATGGGGATGATAATGATCGCTTCGAGAGGATCGGCCTCCTTGATCGCTTCGAGGGGATCGACCCTCCTTGATCACTTTGAGGGGATCGGCCCTCCTTGATCACTTCGAGGGGATCGGCCTCCTAGGGTTTGTCAAAAGACATAATAGTATTTTTCATAGATTACTAAAAAGAAGCAGTTACATCCCTATTTATATAGTTCCACCTAGAGTCCATCATGACTTGAACTCTAATAATAAATAAATATTAGATAAACCTCTACTTGACTCTAACTGAACCAAATCGACTCAATAAACAAATGGACTAAACAGACTCAATAAACATTATTCAAAAGCTCAGAAAAAGGGTCCTAACAGTTCCTCCCTCTTCAAATCAGCCTTGTCCTCAAGGCTGAGCAGCATCAATCTCGGGGAGCTTCTCTTTCAGCACTTTAGCCAAAGATTATCTACAACATATCACAACCCGTTAATCAAGTAAGTATGGTCTCCACTTTTTGACAGTGTAAGCAATAAGTCGATCTTTCAGTGTAGTAATCGCTACAAGAAATTTCTGGCCTTTGCTATCATAAGTTAAAATTCGTCCATCAGCTTCGAATATATCACAGCCTTCAATGTGGTGGGCTAATTGGGCTGCAACTTTCCTATTCATAAAATTATTAGTGCTATCTGTATCAATCCAAATAGTGACAGGTTGATGCTTCAAAGTTCCTCCGATTTTCATAGTTTGTGGGTTAGTGTAGCCAGCCAATGCATGCACTATATGTGCGATGACTTCAATATCTTCATCAGTTTTCATACCTTTATGATCGGAGTCCAACTCTTTTACTTCTGGTTCCTCTCTAGTTGGCTCAATCATCAGAAGTTGCCCTTGTTTACATCGGTGCTCCATACTCCACTTTTCATCATAGTACAAACCCTTTGTTGATCTTTCCTTAAGTTCTTCTTGGGTTAGTCTTTGGGTGTCAAGGCTTTGGTTGGGAATAGATAGGGCTGGTGGCTTACTGATCATCTGGTTATTGTCACTTCTGTTTCCATAATTTTCCCTATTGATTTTTTTCTCATGTAGATGTGCGAATGAGATGGCAGCTATCATAGTGCGAGGTTGACGAGTCTTAACTTCACACTGGATCTCTGGAATAAGACCTTCAATAAATGTATCCAAAAGTTGTCGTTCTGACCAATCTCTAGCTTGATTTGATAATATTTCAAACCTACTCTGATATTCCAACACTGTAGAAGTCTGACAAATTTTTGAGAGCTGTCCATCCACCTTCATGTATGAGTAGATTGTGTCACAATCTTGGGGCCCTTTTCTAGTATTTCCAGATCTGTGCAATATAGAACTTGAGCTCCCACCTTGTTGAAATTTACTAAGGCTCCCCAGTAAGTCCTTTTTTAAATCATTAAGTACTTCTTGTAACCGGTTCTCAATTCTAATTTCCAATGCTTCCATTTGTGCTTTCACTGAGTTATCGGTGGCCATTTCGTAAGACTGCAAATATGTAATCTCAACTCTTATTTTTGGTGTTGGTCAAGGGCATCAATCACTGCCCTATTCGGTGCTGCTGTTGTGATGCAGTCGGTGGCAACACTATGGGAATGAAGGGTTACTGCGAGGATGCGGGGATGTAGCTGCGGTCGCCGCGTTGTCACGGACAAACTTCTAAACAGGGTGTTTGATGTAATGCTTGGGCATGTCCGTGTCTTTTGTTATGTTCATGCTTTGTACAGCATGTAGAGGGACGGCCGAAGGCTTATAAGTCCCATTTTAGTTGGGTCGGTGGCCGCTTTAGGCTTGTAAATAAAGGTTGTGTCATGTGGACACGTAGGAGAGATTATTCGGTCTGTAATGGACCATTTTACCCTTTGTTGTGCAACTGTTCAGAGCTTGTAAAGTCTGTTTGTAATTTGCATTGTCTATGAAGTGTTTTTCGGACATGTTTGCTTGTGGATCCCGAGTGAGGCGTTTTCTCTGTCTTGTTCTCTCTTTTGTGAGTCCTAAGGGACTAGGGGAGGCTGACCTTTGCGGACGGACACGCAAGGGTGCCGCACGACTTAGGCAAAACCAGCTAAGTCCGTGTCATATGGTATCAGAGCGGGACAAGCACTCATAAAAACACTTAGCATGCAAACGTGGGGGACCTAGCGGGGCTGCGTTGAGGGCAGTCAGCACACGCACGACTGTTTGGGGGAAAACGGGCATGGAGATATAGGGAAAAGGAGTCGCTCAGAGGAGCGGGCATCTGAGATTGGCATTCAGAGGAATGGCCAACCCTTCGCGCAAGAGGCACCACGAGAACAGACAAGCTTGGAAGAATTTGAAGCGCACAAAGGTTGGGGTGGCTGAGTTTGAGCTACAGCTCAACGTTGACAACCATACCTGATGGTGCTCAAGGCAAGCGGGGCGCTTGGCAAAAGGATGAGACCATGCAAGGTGGAATGAGTTGTTCAACGACCAAAAGAGTTATGCAAAGCTCACAGAGGTGAGGGGAATTGCTAGCTCGAAGAATTTGGTGCTCATGCATGGGTGTGTATGCGGACGATGGAATGTTCGTGGCCATCCCAAGGCGACCGAAACTCGGCGCCATGGAGCATTGAAACTTTCTCTTCGGCATATGAAGGATACGTCCGTAGGAGGCTGAAAGGGTGCAACGAGTTCAGCATGTTGCGAGGCCTTGAGGGGTGCAGCGGGGGCTGTATTGACGTGGAGTCGCAATCTAGCAAGTGTGTTTGCAGGAGGCAGAACAATGCACAGTTTGTTCAGCAGATCGGAGTAGTCCAAGGGGATGGTGGTCTCCGAAACGAAGAGAAATGTTGCTCCAACGGGACAGTTATCCAGGAGGGATAAGTCCCGGCTCTCCAGAGGGAGAATCATGTGGGGCGGACCTCACAAGTTGAGGAGGAGTATCTCAACAACCAACAACCCCACGAAGCTCGACGGACTGAGCAAGCGGCGAGGAGTCGTCACATGATCTCGCTTGAGAGAATGCATTGGTGGATGCATTGCAAGATCAAGTGGGGGAGTGACCCAAAGCAACACAAATGAAGGCACACTTGGAGTCGATATGGAGATCGGACTCAAGGGAGGGCTGACCCGTGGAATGGTAGGCGCGAGGGCCACCATCAACTCAATGCAAAAACGAGGAGCGGAGCAACTTGGGTGTAACTTGGCGAAGTACCCAAGCCGCATGAAGGGAGCCAGCATAGAAGATGGAACATGGAGCAGAGGCTTAGTGCTTTCCTTGGACAGAGGTCAAGGACATGAACTCTTGTAGAGGCAAGAGCAGGATCATGTTGTTCCATGGGTCATTCATTCTAATGGAGCGGACTCATCTTGCATGGTGCTAAAGATGGAGGGAGCTTCGGGGCACATGCACTTCATCTCGGAGGAGCATTTGATGGAAGAACTAAGGCGACTCAGTTTGCGGAGGCGAAGTTGAGTTCAGAAGGCCTTAGCACGGGGCAAGAGGACGCAGAGGCGGGTACTCTTGAAGAATATGCCACAGTGTTGTCATTCAAGTTGTTGTGAAGGAGGCGGTACGCAGCGAAGATTGTGCTGGTAGGGGCAGAGGCCCAGGATCCAGACAATGGTGCACTGATTGCAGCGAAGTCGGGGGACTTCGGGAGCTACTAGGCGACGGACTGTCCTAGAGCGGTGCTTCATCTAGGTGTGACCCAAGAGTGGGTGGATGAAGGTCGATTGCCAAAGGAGCGAACAAAATCGAAGGTGGAGGAGACCCTGCGATGTATTGGCAGAGGCCACACATGGAGGGTTCACAATTCCACAAGGATCAGAATGCAATGGAGATGTCACCAGTAGGCGACATGGTGCAGCGGATCATGGTGGAACAGTTCGTGGCAATGCGATACACACGACTGTGCCCCGTGAGGGACAAGATCATACGGAGGTATGATCGGGAGCTACTGGGAGCTCCACTTCGGTGAACAACACGACGGCAAGAAGGGCTATGGATTCAAGGAGTGAAGGCCATGGTACCGCAGAGGCGGGTCTTCCGGGCGTGCATCGAATTTTGCATCGGATGAAAGCCTTGGTCATCAGCATATAGGGGCTGTGTTCCACCAAGGGAAAAGTTCGAATGCAAGTACCAGTGAGTCCCATGGGAGGGACTTGATCATACAGCAGTATGATTGAAGCAGCTGGAGAGTTAGACTGCTCCAGAGCTCACATTCGCTTAAGGGAGCCCGACAAGTCAGAGGACAAGATCGAGTAAGCGAACGTTGCTACCAAGGAAGCTAAGGAGAGCAGAATCGGTGCAAACCCTACAACGTGATGGCAGTGGCCATGCATGAGAGTTGCAGTCTGTCTTTCCATCGACCAAAGGGAGCTGCTGGGAGAACACATAGATGTTGAAGCAGGGGGTCGAAAGGGGCGAGGAAGCGACGACGAGTCTAGAGGGACTTAGCTACCCAAAATCCAACATCAGTTAGAATGGAGGTGGACTCAGAGGAGTGCCACAGAGGCATGTCTACTGATTGTGAAGAAAAGGGATGCAGATGCGAGTCGACGGATAGTAGTGCCATGGGCATGGCAGCGCCATGGTACCGCAGAGGCGGGACTTCCGTGAAAGGCATTGATCCCTTGCTCTCACGGAGGGAGAGCGCTTGGTCGTGAAAGGGGCCGAGGAGGTGGAGCATGCAGAGGCAATCTCCAAGTACCGAGACAAGGCTGAAGGGCAAAGGCCAAGAAACTTCGTAAGACCGGTGTCAACAAGTTTCTCATCAAGATAGCCGTAAGTGAAGGACTTCGGGTCATGCAAGAGTGCACGACCAAGGAACGAAGCAGGCAGTACGCGGTGCTGTACCTTTGCTACTCAGTGGAGTAGGCGGCAGGGTTGATGGAGAAGACGGTACAATCCCAGAGGCGACCTCATCTATCAGAGAATTACTCCAAGTTGGGGTGAAAACTTCCCGCATTCCAGAAGTTCGATGGCATTGAGAAGGTGAATCACAGTAGCTAACTCAACGCAAGGAGTGCAAACACTTCAAGTGCTTTAGAAGTGTGAGCAAAGAGCAGGCGAAGTCCAGTAACCAGCTTGATGCATGAAGTACAACCTCGAGGAGGCGGGCGAAGTCAAGTAACCTTTGCCTTCTCAACTCTTAAGAGAATGGGCGAAACCGAGTACCCCAATTCTCTTATCTATCCAGCAGAGGAGCTCTGCACAAGTTCAAAGACCCTTTGAAGATAATGGAAGACAATAGTTGTCAAATCCTCACCAACGGTGATCAGTGCTACTGAGAGTAGATTGTCCGCTTCATTTCCTAACGAAATGTCAATCGAAAGCGGAAGTGATGCGAACCTACTTGGATGTGACAACTAACTGAAAGAAGAGTCAATGAGCAGATTTTGTGGAGGAAGGACCCAAAACTTCAGAAGTTTGCGAGGCGATGCTCGTTAAAGCTCCAACAAGCATCCACCCAGTTCAAGCAGTATGAGAATCTCTGAGAGACTGGCGCAGTAAGGATGGTCTTTTCCTTCATCTAGCGGATCCGCAGGAATCAACAAGGATCAAAAGAGAGAACAAGATAGAGAAAACGCCTCACTCGGGATCCACAAGCAAACAACTCCGGAAAAACACTTTATAGACAATGCAAATTACAAACAGACTTTACAAGCTCTAAACAATTGCACAACAAAGGGTAAAATGGTCCATTATAGATCGAAAATCTCTCACACATGTCCACATGACATAACCTTTATTTACAAGCCTAAAACGGCCACCAACCCAACTAAAATGGGACTATTAAGCCTTCGGCCGTCCCTCTATATGCTGTACAAAATAAAACATGAACATACCAAAAGACACGGACATACATAAGTATTACATCAAACATTCTGTTTAGAAGTTTGTCCGTGACATGAGCAATAATAATCTCATCCAATGAGAATGGTTTACGAAGGCTGATATGATTAGTAGAGAAAATACTTTGGACGTTAGGACAAGTCTACCATTAGAGAGGACAGACGTGTTAATAGCAGTCCAAAGGTTGGTGTTCCAAGAAGCAAAAGAAGAGAGAATCTGTGTTTGACTTCATTCAAGTCATGGTTAATGATCCGGTGAATGGAGTTCCTCTCCTCCTTGAGGTTGAATGTTTTATGGAGGACAGAATTCCTCATCTCCTCGAGGTTGAATATTTTATGAAAAATTTAGAGTTGAGTAACGAAGTTGTAAGGATTATGCCCTTATTACATAGTAAAGTGAGTTTAGACCCTTCCTGAGAGAGGGAAAGAGAGGTATCCTTGGCTTCAAGAGTAGTGATCTCTTGGGAGTTAGATTTTATAAGGTTTTCCGCTTGTTTTAATAATGATGTCAGCTATAGTTGCTCCACGATTATTTTGATACATGACAAAAACTTTTAATCTGACAACATCAAAATATTATGGTTTGGCGACTAAAAAATAGAGTCATAATAGTTTTTTGATGTCACTGCTAAAATACTTCCATTCTTTGATCATAAATTTCAAAATTTTTAAATCATTTTGGTATATATTAAATTATATCATAGTTGCTGATATTTGATGGTGGAATTGAGAATGAAAAGGATTGAGAATGTGCCGGTCTTCCTTCTTGACAATACTTCCCAACGATTCGTGATCATAAAAATTGGACTATTCCATTTATCTTCGTGACACATTTGATCTGATTTATTTTGCAAAAAGAACAATATGGCTTTATACATCAAATAATAAGAATAATAGTGAAATATAAGTGTATCCGATTAGGAAAACAACATAACTTATATGAATAAAATATAAAATTTTTAATCCGACAACACATGTTCTGATCAAATTATTATGGTTTGGCAACTAAAAAAATAGAGTCATAACATGTCATGTTTTCGATGTCACCGCTAAAATATTTCCGGTCATCAAAACAATGTCTTCGATACGTATAGATATGCTACTGCCAAGTTGGATTGAATAAATGGTGACAACAAAGTCCAAATTTTCTGTGAGACAAGGTAAAATATAATTATCAGGTCAAAACATACAAATTCAACTACTTAAGGAAATGAACATGTTACCGGGGGAGATATAATCGATAGTAGATCATCATAAAAGATCATAGAGATATATGAAAATCTAATATTTAAGAATAAATCATATATTTGAGTAACTGATTTAATTACATGATTTGAATGCATGTTCTTCTTCACTGGTGAAGCCTTCTCTTTCTTGCCGTTCGACGAGCAGTTCCTCATCTCCGAGTATCCTCCTCTCGGCGATGTGCTCTCCTTCTTTCTTCAGTATCTCTTCTCTACCGCCATCGATCCTCCTCATCGGCAAAGCGCCTGCCCGTTCTTCCTCATTGGCGAAGCGCTCTCTATCCCGAATTGCTCGCTGTCCGACGATAGCAATCCCTCCTCTCTTGGCTGTTGGTTTTCTCTCGGTGGTCCATCTACTCGAACAAGACTTCCCTTCTTCGTTGTCTGGCGACTGCAATCGTCTTCTCCAGCAACTATCCTCACAAATCTATAGCTGTCAACACAGTGTTCCTTGATTTGATCAATTCTTCAGCGATCTACCACCTCCGGTGACGTTGATCAGATCAACGTTTCCCTTTCTTCCTCAGTGACCGCTATCGCTCTCTGCCCTGCATCGAGTGTCGCGTTGGCCGCCTCGCAGCGTCCACTGCACCCTCCTCCTCCCAACTCTTTGCTTCAGGCATTGTCACTCTCTCCCTTCTCCTCCCTGCTCTAACAACTATTGCTGTAACATCCTTGATTAGTCGCACATTGGAAGTGGACAAGATTAAGATTGACTTACGGATCATGACAGTTGCCACTGCCACTCCAAAAATCAAGAAAATCTATGGCATCCGCCTGCCATCTTCCTCAAAATAGATTTAAGCGTGCCCATCACTATTAATTTGAATATATGATTGAGTATATAAAAATCTCTCTCTCATATAAATACTCGTCTTCTCATGAATAAAATTAATTCTCTTTCATAATATATTCCTCGATTCAACAATAGCTCTCAATCCAAGAAGCTGGATTGAATCGACCAAATTCATAGTTTGCAAGATGTCAGGAGGATCCGCAGCTCTCTCTTTTATCCTTGTATCACACTCCTGCAATAGACGAGAAAGGGGAGATTTTTCATGTTCAACTCAAGGGAATAATTGGTAAAACTGATGCAGGAGAAAATACAATCACAAAAGATGTTTTATCTTCAAAATAAAAATAAAATATAAAATATCACTCAACAAGAGGAGGTAGTGAATGCTACCCAAAATGTGTTCTAACAATTTATACCACTCTCGATGCCATTTGTAAAAACATGATTCACAATAATACTCATAATATGACTATTAACAAACAATTTTTACAATAAAAATCTAAGACAAAAGTTACAAATCTCTTATTTCCTAATGAATAAAATAAAACATTAAGATCCCTCCTGAGTTGAGATCCTAAAGTAATAGCAATTCAAGAAGCCAAAGACTTAAATAACTTTCCGCTCGAATAACTTATTGGATCTTGGATGGCTTATAAAATAACTTACAATGCTCATAAAGAGCTTGAGAATAACCTTCCAAAGAATAGGAAGGATATGACACTAAGAACTCATGAAGACCATTCCAACGAAAATTCAAGTGATGAGTGATACTCAAGACCCAATTTTGGTTGGAGGTAGGTACCTTGCGGATCGTGATATCATATGTTGTGAAGCTGAGGCAATTCGGGAGGTTTTGATGGCTGCATCAGTGGATGTTCAAAAGATTTATAGTTAATTTGATTATACGTGTATTGTTTCTATGATACACTACAAACATGATATTTTCTGGATGAGGACTCTTGTGAATTGCATCATCAAAAGGGATGTGGATTTATGTAAATCTAATAGTGTGGACTCACACCCATGTATAAAGAATATCCTAATGAGCCACAAAAAAGAAATTAAAAAAATTCTAGTACCCTTAATTTCATCTTATTCATTTTTGAACTTAACTAACAAATCGATCATCCCTCTTTGGGAGTATTCTATCTAAAGTTGTTTTGGCTTCGGAATCTTGATGATTAAGGTTTCATTTTGTGTCATTCTGCTTATTAATATTTGTATTGTCAGAAGGTTGATTCTGTGATGAATGGGGACAGTTGGCATAGGTTGTGAAAATTATCAATATTACCGAAGGTTAGTATATTTTTTTAGAGAGAAGTGTGGCCCTCTCAATTGGTCATTTTTTTGTGCTCTGATATCCACAACTCCTTTTGTAATTTTATGGTTTAGATAATATAATTTTTTCTTCTTGGAGAAAACAAAAAATCAATCATCCTAACTTATCCAAAATGTAGCTTGAATATATATGTTTCTGAATTGTAATCATCCCAAACTTAACTAAGAAGTATCTTGATATCTGTAGGCATCTACAAAACCCAACCTCACCATCCCTACACTCTATTTAGCATAGCAGCTTCAAGAGCCTTTCTTAAGTTGGCAAGACTGAAAAGAGTGAAAATTGGAAATAGCTAATATAATTTTGTAACACATACCAGCAACTTGCAAATTGCTTTGAACTACTGTTAAGCAAAGATTTCTGTTTTCCATAGATAATACTGACTTGAGATTCCCAGGGCTAGTACAATACACGTTCATTTACAAAGGCTTACATATATTTCAGAATAAAGGATTCATAGAAGAAGCCAGCATAGTACAATACACGTTCATGTACAAAGGCTTACATATATTTCAGAATAAAGGATTCATAGAAGAAGCAAGCATCGTCGTACAATCAAAGTGGAATAGGATGTACAAGTAACCAAGAGATATATTCCTTTGTCCTCGTAGAGGAGTTGGTGTATCCATCGATGTACTTATAAATATTTTCTGCCACTCGTGAATAATTAATAATCCTTTCAAGTAAAGCAATGGAGAATGCAGTCGGATTGAGGCACTCTTCGTTTATCTCCTTCCATGCATCGTCAACTAGACCTTGGAGCTTCTTACATGCCACATGCACATCTGTTCCGTATTCTTTCATGTAGCATTGGACTGTGGAGGCAACATGTTCCCTAGTTTGTTCCAACTGTAAATTTCATGAAAAAAGAGGATTAATGATCTACAAACTGAATTCTAACAGATCCTTTCAGGATTTACATGTTCATTATATTAAAACAAATTGATAGACTATTATCAATAATAAGGTGTAGATGAAAGGAATTTGGGAGTCTACAGATGTGGAAGCTTTCGAATGGGAGTTTTTTTGTTTGTACTAGATTTTTTAATATAAAATCATTTATGGAGTTCAGCAAAACTTTGGTAATGTAATTGAGTGACACAATAAATGCTTTTGAGGAGATAAATAGAAGGAATATTGAAGACAACTTTGGAGATTACCTATTAAACCTCAATTATGGTCCATCTCAGCTAATTGGAGAAGTATGTTATTTTCTTCTTTTTTTTTATGTTGTCATATTTCTACTACGAGATAAATCAATTCAAAATTTACCATGAAAAATGTTTCTATAATGCAAAACACTGGAGATTATATTATGACTATACCTCATGTGAAGAAATGTCATTCATGATACGACCAATTTTTGCAGAAGCTTGGACAATCTTTGGGAAACTAGTAATCCACTCAAATGCCTCCTTAGTTGCTATTTCTCCCATTCCAACGAAAGAAGCACATTCAAGCATAGGATATCCTAAACTGATGAGGGAAACATGTAGATGTTCTTCCAAAGTTGGTACGTAATGTTGATCTCTCCATTTGGATTCCTCAAAATAAGCTTCAGATAAATCTTTCATCTGTACCCAAGTAAAACAAAACTATTCCTTAATTTGTAATGCAGAGTAGCGTCTACAAGTGGGACAATCTAAGTTCAATACTGTCGCATCTCAAATGCTTATTCTTTGCATTGGCCATTAGTGGATTCATTTATTACTTATGTAACGCTAATTAATAAAAGTGAAAATAAGATGAACCTTATAATCTCATCACTCACCGCTTCCTTTAGATAGGTTATGCGATATTTCTCACTGGAAGCCAATAAATCTTCAAACTCTTCAAAGGTGTGCATTAGCTTTAGATAATAATCTTTCATGTACTCTGGTAATTGATGAACAACCTTTGCGTCCCACCTGCATATGTATTAGTTTCACCATCTTTAGAAAAATAGAACATAAACATACATGTTGTTATTTTGCTATACACAATGATTAAAACTATTATGCGATATTTTATTTTCTTATGTGATATTATCAGTGGCACCTTTTGTTATCATCTATTGAGCCATGATAGTAAAAGGTAATCTGTCCATCGATATAAGATTTACGAACCTTTGAATTGCCTCAGTTAGTCGTTGACTCTCCTCTAATGTGCTATAGACATCATATATGTCGTCTAGAATTGAAGTAAGGGCAATCACCTTGGTCGTTATCACTCGTGCACGAGAATAGTAGGGTTCAAAGTATACCCCCAGGATCCAGAAATAGCATTCCACCGATCTATCTCGAGCAAAACTGAAATTTTTTGAGGGGGCTAAATCATTCCACCACCTTCAAGTCGTTCACAAATCAAAATGGCATTACATATCAATTAAAGTTTGATGGGAGGAGGAACCAAGCTCAGCAATTAGCCTTCACTTGTTTACATTTGCAACTTGATTGTATCTTTTTAAATTTATAAAAATCCAGAAGAAATATAGCTCCAGGGAATTCAAAAGTGAGGAGGAGCTTACTTGGTGATGTTCTTAAGTTCCTCGCGATGAAGAGATTGCAACAAATTGAAGTCCAACTTTGCAAGCTCCAGGATGGCATCATCTCGTGTGGCATCCTCTTGGAATATAGAGATGTACTCTCTTGCCAAGAGCCTTCTTGTTCTTCTACAGAGAGGTGTCTCGAGGTCAAGAGACACTTGCTTTGTTAATGGTTGTTTAAGACCGGCTAATGCAGACACTAAGTTATTCTTCGTAAAAGAGATGGCTTCATCAAGAATGATCTCCCCATGAGTCCCAAGATAGGCTGCGTTGTACAAGCTTAAACATATATATATATATGTATATATATATATATGTATATACATATATATATATGTATATATATGTATATACTTATATATACATATATATACATATATGTATGTATATGTATATATTTATATATATACATATATGTATATATATGTATATATTTATATATATATATACATATATATGTATATATATGTATATATACATATATGTATATTTATACCTTTATATATACATATATATATACATATATACACACACAGATATATATATATATATATATATATATATATATAGAGAGAGAGAGAGAGAGAGAGAGAGAGAGAACAAAGTACATCTTTTTAATATAGTTGTTATAGGAGATCAAAACGTTTTGAGACGTGTGAGGTCACTCATGTACAGAGAAGAAATTATGTAGCGAATTGACCAGCTAATATTGTTAGAAGCCATCGGATTGATTGTTCAGTGACTTCTTTTTTGATGGGCTGATTAAGTTGTCTTCTTAAAACAAAAATCCTCCATCATTTCTAAAATACAAATTAAATTACTTTTGCAAACATAATTATAGATAAAACATACAAATACATCTACTCCAAGGAAACGTAAGAGCATATTACCAGGGGTCACATGATACCCTTGTTGTCTCAGCAGGCGAAACCGGAGAGCAGTATCGTAGAGACCATGATCGTTAAAATCGGCATCATGGACTCGGTTTAATGCGTCACTTATTTCTTTCTCGAAGTGATAACTCAATCCGAGAAGCTGGATTGAATCGACCAAGTCCATAGTTTGCAAGATGTCGGTAGTCCTTGAACATGCTTCTTACTTGCTCCATCAGTTCTGCAGCTCTCTCTTGCATCCTTGCATCGCACTCCTGCATCCTCCAAGCATAGCAATTAATTGTTCAACCAACAAAACCGAAAGAAAGTAGCCAGCGCACATTTTTCATGTTAATGAAACATTAACACCATTCGTTCTCGGAGAGTTTCTTGCCTAAAACTTAGAACATATGTGAGATATATGTGTATATACATGCCTGTGTACTGGTGGAGGACTGGGCCTGTAAGATAAAGTAATCACCCCAAACGGTGGGATGGTAGCTTCCAGACTTGCGAATCACCACTTCATCACCTGGAACGTGTGGCTGCGAAATCATGTTCTCCATTCTGATCTGGATGCAAGTGATGAGAGGATGGCGAGAGCCTGCAGCCTTGTGTAGCAATTTATAGAGTCTCGAATCTGGTTTGGTTCCGCAAGTAACACGTTTTATGAGAAGAAGATAACGAATGGGCCATCAGGGACTGTACGCTCCTTTTTGATTGGCTTATGTTTTAGCTTATCCATCATCTTTAATTGACGTCCTATGATTAGTTTTGCTTCTAATAATGTAGGAAAAAGACGAGATATAATTAGTTTTGCATCCATCACCCTTTCTCTCACTCTCGTAACAGAAACTATAAATCATGTCTATAATCGTATATTAACTTAAGTTTTATAAGAAACTCTAAACAGTGTCAAACTCATCATATCAGTCTACTCACTCTCAAACTATAAATAATATTATATAAACTTTAGTTTAACTTTCAACATTTTTTTCATGTGTGTATTAATCGAACTCTCTTTTAATTTAAAGGGTTAAATTTCTTTCAAAACCTATCTACATATTCTTGTAGGAGTGATCCACTCATATGAGTTGGTTCATTTTGGGATGCTTCATCTTTATTCAATCATCAAACCTCCAATTTGATTAATCGATGAAATAATTCTCGTTTTATAAAATAATTAATTAAAAATAACATGACATAACACAACGAAAAATTAAAACACAAAAGGGTTCATGCTAGAGAAGGTGTTTGGGACCACTTTTGAGTATAAGACTGAGTGAGGAATTCCAAATCCTATCAAAGTAGATATTAAGATCAATAGTTTCATTTTGATTTGTTGCTAAGATTAAGATATAACCAAGGAATCTATAGATTTTGTTGTTCGGAGTAATCAAGTTTCAGTAATAGAATTCTCAAATATTTTTCCCAGATGTGGATGTGTGTGGTTGGTTGCACGGCATAGTACTAAAGCAGCAATTACTAATTTCAAAGAGAGATCGTCTCTTTGATATAAATATGTTAACATACAAAAAAAAAAAAGGGTTCACATGAGATTTTTAGATGAAAGGATTTGGACGTTGATTGCCCACATGTCGATGCTCTCACATGCTTGGCGAGGCCGACATGGGATAGACTTAAATCTACGAATTATTCGAATCTATAATGATATATTTATGCCATCATTACAAAACCCAAGGATGTGTATGACCTAAGCAATGTAGATCCAATAGAGTATTTCTTTTTTTTTTTCACCATTGACAAGCGGGATTTGATTTCATGGCCTTACTATTAATCGTCAGGTTTGTTATCAGCTTAGCTGCTGTGTACATACTATTCATTGAACGTTTTGAAGATTGTCTAAATCTGGATGTACGTACAGTTAGATAATCTAAATCTGCTATGTATATACTATTCATCGAACGTTTTGTTATCAGCTAATCTGATATCGTCAAGTGGTATAACATGATAAAGTAGTCTCCACACACGCTCGGATGAAAGGCTGCAGACTTGCGAACCACAACCTCATCACCTGGACCAAGTGACTGCAATCCCATAGTCTCCATTTTTTACGTGGAAACTAAACCCGGGAGGTGGCGAGAGCCTATTGCCTCGTGTTGGAATTTATAAGGAAAAACATTCGGTAGTTGTAGTAGAAAAACAACTCTTTGCCACAACTATCCACTTTGTGGAGGTTACGCTCTTCTTAGTCATCCATCAATCGTCTGTCAATTTCTTGTAATGAAAAAAAAAGATTATATCCATACATGGTCCCGTTGCAGTGGCAACAGGCTAGTCTTGTTTGCAACCTATAGGGTCAAGTTCATTCATCGCGGAGTCTGAGGTCGTATTCCTCGTGTTGGTCCATGACTAACATATAAGGTTCTCTCTTGATGATGGTGGTCCATGACTAACTGTGATGGTTACGTGGAAGGGGACCGGTCTTGTGTTCCTCCTACTGGTCCATCAATAATGATGAAATAAATCTCTCACAATATAACTCAATTGTGATTTAGCAATGAGATGGTAAGGAAAAAAGTGTTAGGGATGAAACTGAGCTTAACAACCTTCAGCCTTATGCGAAGGATAGCAATGCTAAAGACAATGCCATCTAGGAATCAGGGAGCGTATTTATAGCCGTTTACACAATTGACCATGTTAGCTGAAGCATTACAGTATTACAGTATCATGTGCTTTAATTGTAGTACAATCAATTTCTCAGCCACCCGTTTTCTTTAAAAAAAATTACTATTCAGTATTAGAAATAAGAGTAAACATTTTACAAGAGTCTCAAGACATGTTGTCTTTAAAAGAAGAAGATTGGGAATCAGTTCCCCCTTATTAGAGTTGAGGAATTGAAGTAATATTAGCATAAGATATAAAGCTAAACAAAAATGCAAGCAAAACATCACTGACAAATATAAGAAGTGAGATAATAATACCTTTGATTTTGTATGTTTGCTCCGGGAAATAAAAGATCCAATAAAACTAGAGAACGTTTGTTGTATAATGATGAAGAGATAGAAAGAAAGAGGCTCTCATTGTCTCACACCCCTCCTCCCTTTAAACCAAGGAGGGAAAATTTACCATTAATGAAGTAAGAGAAAGAAGGAGATAGGATACAAGCCTAGATCCAATCGCTGAATTTGGATAGAAAATTTCTTTTCCAAAGGGTAAGAACGATGCTTCCCAGGAGAATGTGTCAAAATCTTTTTTCCAAGTTAATCTTTAGGAGAACGAGAGGAGCCTTTCCTTAAGTCTATTGGCTAGAACTTAGATATTATTTACTACTTATCTCATTTAATTTGAATCCCATATATAAAGACTATGATTTCAGTTCTTTCTTATCCAAAGAGAAAGGATGTAAAATGGTATCAATCTAATATTTATACTACAAAGGAAAAAGGTTATAAAATTGAGAGAGTAAACATTTTTCAAGTAATTGTCTCAAGCTTAAAATATTATTTTTTATATCAGGAACATAATAAACATCTGAAATGTATAATTCCTTGCCATTATTAAGTTCAAGGAGAATTTTACCTTTGCCTCTTACTGGTCTTTGAGATAAATCACCAAATGTAATATTTCCGGAATAACTTTTATCCATTTCTGAAAATAACTCTTTGATGCCACACATGTGATTTGAAGCTCCTGTATCTAGATACCATATCATAGATTGATCATCATTCAAATTATCATAACTCATTAGCAAAATTTGATTTTCGTTCTTTTCTTCCTCAACAAAATTTGTCTTATCACCTTGATTGTTAGGATTATAATAACATTCATAAGAGTAATATACATACCTTTTGCAAACATAGCATTGTATTTCAGACCGTTTAGAGTTTCTGCCATGTCCACGGCCTCGGCCACGTCCTCGACCATAACCTCGACCTCTTTGGCTAGAATTTTCTCTAACATCTACATTATTTGGAGATTCTTGATTAGTCTGATTTCTACCTCTTTGTCCTTGTCCTCTTCTTATGTGAGAATTTGATTTTTCTTTATTTTCAAGAGCAAACTTAGCTTGTAGTGCTTGCTCCATAGTTTTGTCTTCTTCTCTTTTTGTAATCCTTTGTTCATGAAGTTGAAAGGAACCCATAAGTTCTTCTAAAGATATTTTTTTTCAAATCTTTAGATTCTTTAATCGCAACAGTAATAAAATCAAATTTCAGATCTAGAGATCTCAATAATTTTTCTATTACTCTTT
This sequence comes from Musa acuminata AAA Group, assembly GCF_036884655.1. Lineage (NCBI taxonomy): Eukaryota > Viridiplantae > Streptophyta > Magnoliopsida > Zingiberales > Musaceae > Musa > Musa acuminata. The sequence continues at coordinate 36,721,957 of NC_088333.1, read as the reverse complement.
GATCATTTACTTGTTCACCATTTCGACTCATTTGATGAACAATAGAAATGATTTTTGAGAAGTAATCAGAAATAGTTTCAAAAGTACCTTGTTGTAATTTTTCAAACTCAGCTCGTAAAATTAGTAGACGAAGTTTGTTTACCTTATTAACATCACCGAATGCTTTTTTTTTTTTTTTAAGAATATGGTGGCGTTACATGCCTGTGTTTGAGGGGATGAGTGTAGGATAAAGTAGCCGCCCCACACGCTCGGATGAAAGCCGACAGACTTGCGAACCACAATCTCATCACCTGGAGCAAGTGACAACAAATCCATAGTCTCCATTTTTTTAAGTGGAAAAAAAAAAACTCAAGCTGGCAGATGGCAAGAGCATGTCCCCTTGTGTTGGAATTCCAACACAAGGGACTATGGATTCCCATGACAACAGCACGTTCACTTTGTGGAGGCTATGCTCCTCCTTGTCATCCATCAATCGTTTGTCAATTTCCTATAATGGAAAATGTCTATAGGGTCAATTTCTTTTGTTGGGAGTCTCAGGTCGTATTCCTCGTGGTGGTCCATGAATAACATTTCAACCACTCTCTTGATGATAGTAGCCCCATCAGTCTCCATGAAACTGTGATGGATAAGTGAGAGGGGATGGGAGTTTATGATTGTGTTCCTCGTACTGGTCCATTAATAATGATTTAACTTCCTATAAATAAATAAATATATCACATTATATAACTCGATTGTGACTTAGCAATGGGATAAATTGAATTTTAATAAAAATATATGCACTCAAATCTAATTTGAATATTCAAATAATAATTAGTTAGACTTAAATAATAAAAAAGACTCTCGTGGGATCATTTTCCTGACATAAATCTTAGACTCAAATTTAAATAAGCTTAAATTATATTTTACATATTTAAATAAAAGAAAACATGTTGGAATTTAACTTGAAGATCAGATTTGGATTTTACTTAATATAGGAAATTTGTACTCAAAACATGTTGGATTTTACTTGACTCAAATTCAAAGAAATACATGTTTCCATCAACCGACGACGAGTTGTTTTGGACGTCAGGTCTTTGTTAAAGAGTCTGTTTTCGTGTTTGACGCCTTTCGGCGAACACGTGGCTGTGCTTATCTCTTGTCGGTGGTCGATGATCAGCTTCGGGAGTTCATTACGGTGGGTGACCTGTAACTGCAGCCTCAAATGGGACGTATATTTGGACTTAATGTCAGCTACAGCCACAGTTTTGTTTTTGTTTTTCGAAAAAAGGAATGCATTAGCACTTAAGAAAGAGTGTTGCGGCTGCTAGGCAAGGCTGTCGCATCAGCCTTCCCAAAATAAAGATGATTGTGAGCAGAAGTGTAAAGTTGTGTGGGGGATGAAGATGAACTCGACAACCTTCAGCCTCATACAAAGAGTAGCATTATTAAAGACTGCAGAATCCATATCTTGCTTAAGCCCTCCTGCGCTGTAAAAAGTTTAGGGTTTCAAGTTGCTATTCCTTCCGCTATTACAGTATTGTGTGCTTTAATTACAGCATAGCCAACTGCTCTGACCGATCTGTTGGTAGGTGACTATCAAGTTAAGAGTATTCCAGATACTATATATATATATATATATATATATATATATATATATATAATTAAAAAATTCTAGAAATAAAAGATTCTTTTTGACAAAAGTGAAAAAAAAAACTTCTTTCGAAAATAAAATATTTTCTTAATATAGAAGAAAATTATTGGAATTCATATCTATGACGGGACCTCCAAATATTAAAGACTGCTTATGGAATGTTCCGAACCCCACATACATGATGGAACGTCTCGTGCCACAATCTATTTCATGGAGAGCTTTTCCATCAGTCGGCCGATGAGTCTGTCCTCGTGTTTCAAGCCTTCCGGCGAACATGTGGCTGTGCTTATTCCCTTCTCTGTGGTGGATGATCAGCTCCACGACTTGGAAGTTATCTGGAACTGCAGCCTCACATGAAATATGTTTAAACTTGAAAGCATTTATAAGCATAGTAAATAAGTGAACAAGTAAAAATATCGATTTGAAAAACTCGTTCGATGAAAACCAATATCGGAAATATGTTTAAACTTGAAAGCATTTATAAGCATAGTAAATAAGTGAACAAGTAAATCAATTAGTAATTATAAATGAAAAGCATAAAGGAAATTGCAAACCAATTTATAGTGGTTCGATCGTCGTGACCTACGTCCACCCGATTCCTTTTCCGTCGAGGCCATCGGCACCCACTAACGGTCTTCCTTCAATGGGCGAAGACCAACTACCCTCTTACAACTCTTTCTCTTTTTCACAGGTTTAAGAGACAACCCTTATAAGCCTCACACTTCTCTTGAATGATCATAAGATTAGAAAGGGAGGAGGAGGACACTTAGCACTTTTACAATACTTTCACACCTTAGAAATCTTTCCCTTTTCTACTTAATTCTTGCTTCTCTATGCAGAAATAGTTAGGGTATTTATAGACCCCAAATGACTTAAAAAATAAGCCAAAAAATATCTCATCCTGGCTTTCCCGAGTCTTGACGGTACCACCACCTACAACACTAACACTGGGCGTTACCACCTCTTAGTCTAACAATACTACCGCCTAACATAGTTTGGGAGACTATGTCTGGGCGGTACCATCACCTAGTCTGGTGGTACTACTTTCTGACATAATCTTGAAGACTGTGTTTGGGCGGTACCACTATCAGACCTTGCTACAGGACACTGAATGAGTCTCTCTTAGTCCAAAACAACCCTTATTTAGGCTCAATTAGCCCCTAATCAAGTTGGTATGATTACACCCAAAACCAACTCAACTAGAACTCTAAATTACTTTGATCTAGATAAATTATTACAAGTAAGAATATTAAGTTGTCCGACATGTCATTGGTTCATCCGACGTTTTGTCTGAACCTTTGGCACATTGTTCTCTATTGCGACGTATTGCCCAATTGACATGTTGATCTCGCAATACTCGATTTCCTTGGCGCAATGTCCGATCCTTCTAGCTTGATGCCCGAACTCATGACACGAAGCCTTCTACAAACATGTCGACCTTCCTCCGGTCCGACATCCAATCTTCTGACATGTTCCATTCCGGCCCAACTTGATTCTTCTTGTTTTAATCAAATTGTCTCTCCATGATTGAAGCTAGTCCTGCATCACTCAAAATACTCAAAATTCACATTAGATTATAACTTTATCAATTGGTTTCATCATAAAAATTCGTGATTCAACACTTTTATGCAGAAAGGGGTGGGGTATTTATAGGCCCCAATTGCTTCAAAAATAAAACCAAAATGTATTTCATCCCGGGTTTCTGGGATACTAGTAGCACCACCATCATTATTGGGCGGTACCATTGCCCAATCTAGGTGGTATGACTATTTGACAGAGCCTCGGAGACCAGGCTCAAGCGGTACCATTGCTTGACAAGGCGATACCACCGCCTGACAGCATTAATTGTCGACAGTACTACCACCCAGACCACCTGAGAGGTTGAGCCTCAAGCGATACTACCGCCCAGTCTGGGCGGTACCATTGCCTAGTCTGGGCGGTGCCATCACTTGACGTGGCTCCAAGTGGCCAAATGGGTCATCTAACCGGCCCAATTCAACCTTGTTAAGGGCCCAATTGGCCCTTATTTGAGTTAGTATGATTTCTCCCCAAAATAACTCAATTTTAGGTCCTAACTATGATAATTAAGGCTAAAACAATTAAAATATAAGCAACCTAATTTGTCTGGCACATCAATTGTTTAGTCGAACTTTCGATGAACTTCCGACGAACTCCTAACGAACTTCCGGCGAGCTTTCACTGTATCATCCGATCCTTCGGTGTATCTCTTGATTCATCCGACCCGATGGCCCGATCATTGACTCCGGCCCAACTTTGATTCTTCTTTAATCAGTTTTGCCTTTCTCACGATCGTAGTTAGTTTTACATCACTTATCTCAACACATGTATTAGATCATTAATTCACCAATTGATTTCATCATCAAAATCCAAGATTCAACATATTTTACCTTATCATCTCACCCATGATTAAGTTAGGTATAAGAACTATCCTCATCATAATAACTTTTTAGATTATGGACTACTTAGGTAGAACTATTTATAACATAGTTAGAACTATTTATAATATATCAACTATTGAGATAACTACTTGTGAATCAATTCTCAACACTTTCTCTTGATTCATAATAACATACACTGATTTGAGATATGAAATAAACATACTTCTAAAATATAAGTGACGATGAGAATATTTATAACTTGTTCATTTGTGCTACAATACTTCATTATTATGACTCTACTTGCTACAAAATCTCGGATGAAATGATAATCTCTATATATTTTATTCTTTCATGAAAGATTGGATTCTTCGTTATTGCAATTGTGGCTTTGTTGTCACAAAATATTTTAGTTGCATCTTTTTATTCTTGATGAAGTTCTCTAAGAAATCTTCTAAGCCATATTGCTTAATAAGCTGTTGATGTTGCAACTACATATTCTGCTTCCGATGATAATAGTGTAGTTGTTACTTGCTTCTTTGAACTCCAAGATATAGCTAAAAATCTGAGGCTAAAAATATTGCCTAAAGTAGTTATACATATACTACTTTACCTTTTTATAAGTGTCTTAAATTTTTAAAAATTAACAAATATTTATATTTTAATTTCAGAAAATATACCCAACTCATGTGGCTATAATCATATATAAACAATAAAAAATATTAATTTTTACCAAATAATTTTATATTCATAAATCGATATAAATCAGCATGAATTAATTCAAGATAATTAGATGCTCTCCATGCTTTTTTAATAGGAAATAATTTCTTACTTTGTTTATCATAAATACATCATTCATATATATCAAGTGTATTAATTTTAGACAATCCAAAAATTATTATTATTTTTTTAGTAATCTTAAATCCTTAATGTTAATATGTCCATATCTTAAATGTCATAAATTAAACTTTTTCTTTTGAGTTATAATAAGAGCATTCATTTCAATATTTGAAATATTAAGTGTAAACATCTTGTTTTATATCATACAAGCATTCACTGTAATAAAACTAAATTTTTTAATTTTAATAGTACATAAACCATCATCAAATATAATTGAATATCTGTTATCTATCAATTGTCCAACACTCAACAAGTTATGTGATAAATTAAAGAAAAAATATATTATCAATGTGTTTTACCTTCCTTTGACTTATCTTCACTTCAATTGTTTCTTTCCTTTCCACTTTGATTTGCTTGTTATCCTTAAGTATAACTTTCAACTTGTGAGTTTTATCAATAGCTCTAAACATTTATCTTATACCTGACATATGATTAAAATATCTACTATCCACAAACCAAATATCATTTGTGATATTATTAACTTATGAATTTATCGTATCATATGTATTATATAGGGATGAATTAAAAAATAATATAATAATTTCATAGCACTATAAAATATTGTTCTTCAAAGTCGAGTTAAACAAAATTGGACTTAGAAAACATTTTTTGTTTATATATGAAAAGTTGTACGTCTCTCTCCTTCCCTTTTCCATTCCAACTCTCCCTTAAAGTGATTAATTGTACGAGGAGCACCAAGATTAGTAGTTTGGGTTCCAAAATACAAAATGCTTTTTTTTTTTTTTGTAAAAATTGCTAATAGATTTTTTATATTATCATATCCAAAAATACAAAGGACTCTTCTTCATAATAACTTGGAACACATGTTATATATTGTTACATAAACCCATGCTTGCATACACATAGACATACGCGCGCATGTAGACATGCATGCCCATACTCACGTGCGCATACTCATAGAAACATAGCAGAAGTAATATAGTCTAAGATATTCTATAGCCAAACATATATTTTGGTCATAGAATGGTAATATGATCAAATCGGAATATGATTAACAAGTATCAAAAATATATTAACCATTTTACTTTAATACCATTTTAGAAAACATAACAAGAATTAATATAAAATTTTATTTACTACACATCTCATTTAATTTAAATCTCATACATAAAGACTATGATTTTGGTTTTTTTTACTCTATAATGGCATCAATCTAATATTCTGTACTACAAAGCAAAACAATTATATTACTTCCCCATCATTAATTTTTTCTATGATTGTATTAATTGAAAGTGATTTATTGTATTATTGTCCTTTGGATTGGTTGGAGACGTGTTGAGATTGTCAAGAAGGATAGCATCCAATCACATCAATCTAGTCTCCTTTCTCTCGTGATCACATCAATCTAATTTCTATATAAAAAAATAAAAATATCATAAACCATCCCATCATCCACATTGCTTGCATAATTCAATTAATCTATATCCACATCAGTTGGATCAGCTCCACATAGCTGAGTGTGACTCATCGGACGTGTTGTCCAATCTTGTCGTAGAAAAAGGAATCATAATAACCTTATAAATACAATTTATGACAGCAATTTAGAAATGTAACTAAAACATAGGCCACTTTTATCATGTGTATTATATAGGGATAAATTAAAAAAATAATATAATAATTTTATAGGGCTATAAAATATTTTGTTAGAAAGTCGAGCTAAATAAAATTGGAGTTAGATACCATTTTTTTGTTTATATATGATAGAATATTGAAAAATATATTCGACTTTATTATTGAGAAGTTGTAGGTCTCTATTTTTGACAAGTCTCTCTCCTTCCCTTTCTCATTCCAAATCTCTCTCAAAGTAATTAATTGTACATGGGGCAGCAAGTTTAGTAGTTTAGGTTCCAAGATACAAAAAGCTTTCTTTGTAAAAATTGTAAAATATAATTTGTATATTTTCACACCCGAAATACAAAGGACTCTTCTTCGTAATAACTAGGAACACATGTTATATATCATTATATGCACGCATGCATGTATATACATAGCTGTATACATGAATATGCGCATATACACATGCGTGCCCATACTTATGTGCACACACTCGTAAAAACATGACAAAAATATCAAAATCTAAGGTAACATATATTTTGGCCATATAATGATAACATGATCAAATCAGAATAAGATTAACGAGTATTAAAGATATATTATCCTTGGTATAACCAATATAGTTGGTCTATCCGTGAACATGAACTTGGTATATAGTTCCAATCATTGATGGTTAATTGATTATCCTTTCAAGTAATGGCAGGGGAATACAGTCGACTTAAGGCACTCTTGGTTCAGTTTCTTTCATGCGTTTTCAACCAAGTTTTGAAGCTTCTCGTGGCATGCTTGTTCCATACTCTTTCATATAGCTTTCCACCATGGAGGCAACATTCTCCATAGATTGCTCACGCTGCAAATTTCATGAAACAAGATAAAAAATAGCAAGTCGTTTGACTTCTATTGATTCTATTTTTTTTTTTTTATGACTATGTAAACTTAAACATTGGATATTTTTACAAGCATTGCAGGTTCTTTTGTATAGTTTCACAATATTTCTAAAAATGTTTTTATGGTATTCATGTAAGAGAATGTAAGTTATGGTTGCTCTCTCTCTCTCTCTCTCTCTCTCTCTCTCTGCGATGGAGGATTTGGAGGTTACGTAATAAGTTTCATCGCATTTTGATTGAATTGGTAAGGTGAGTCTCGAGGGGTTTCACTTATAGCTGTCGACGGGAAAGACCCATTATGGGTTCGTAAAAACTCAACAATGATGACTCAATACTTAATATAATCAGAAATATTTTCAGTTTATTGCCCTCGTTTGATGATTTTTATATTATCCATATTTTTCAAAAGGTAATATGGTCGTCCATGGATCCACAAATTTTGAGAAACTAAATAGGGAATTATCGTTTTGGCAAGGGAATTTAGAATTGAAAAGGGAAAGGCTGTTCAGGATGACTGCTGTAATCGCAGGATTTTGATTTAATATAATTTAAAAAATATAATAACTAGGTTAAGAAAGATCTATATCCAAAATAATAATAAATTATGAAGCAATGTGAAAAGGAACAAGCCAAACAAGCACCTTCATGCAATCCACTAACTATAATGTTACTGCCAAATTCAAAGATAGATCTAAAACACGTAACCTAACAGCTTCTGTGATCTTTTCAAATCAAACTGCTTTTTATAACAAACTGAAGATAATATGAAAAAGTAAAACCCTACATGGAAGTACCATGAAGAATGTAGCAGCTTTGTAAGCTCTAGTATGGCATCAAGTCAAAGCATAGAGATATCAGATATCACTAGATTCGAAATGTACTTGTAGAGAAGCAATTGTAGCTTCAGAAAATTTATATAGATGATAACGGAATAAACATGTTGACAAAGATTTTACCAAAAGAAAGACGAGATATGCCAACAGTTGATCGTCATGGCTTCACATTGAGGAGTCATGAGACAACCTCCCTTATGGGCTGAAAGGGAGGTTGTTGGGTTGATAGTCCACCAGGTTCAGCCCATAGTGGGCTTTGATAGCCCACAACCTATCCCCTTTCAAGTGAAACCCTATATCTAATAGGGAGTGTGGTGGCTAGAAAAAAAGAGGAAAAGATTTCAAAATAGCAGGAGAAAATGGCAGAAAAATAAGAGAAAGAAAGTGAAGAAGATAAGGACAACGCAAAAAAATTATTCTCAATCATCCAGCAATGTCCTCATCTCAGGTTAGATCAGATTTATAATAAATACTTGTTATGATTGCTTGGGGAAAATTTAGATATTGTGCACAGTGACATAATTTTTGTATCATAGTTATTCTCTTAAGATTGTTGCTAGGGTTATGGGCAAAAGACTGAGATTCGTATATTCATTATTATTTTAGTGGATTATCTCTAGTTTACCCTATGATTTTTACCCTTCATGTTGGGGGATTTTCCACGTAAATCTTGGTGTTCTATTTGATTGTGATTCAATTTAATTTCACTGCATGTTATGACCTGCTAGTATTTATTCATATACAAAAGTTTATTTCTCTTTATATATCATCATCTTACTTTATACGCTTTGGATATGAGAGCCAAAGGGACCCAACTAATCAACTCCAAGAGTCGTATTCAATTAACCCACGCTTTAAAATTATTTAAATTTGTAACATCAAGTGGATCCGGTCAAAACTCACAAATGCAAATGTGATGTTGAGATCATGTAGAGAATTAAAACGGTCCTGATTACAACTCATAGAAACAAAGAAAAGTATCTAAGAGATAATTAAAATGGAATATCTTATGGTTTTATCTATCGCCCATTCCATCATGTAACAGAGAGGATACATGATTGTTTGGGAAATATACAAAAAAAAGTGAGGTATGATAACGTAGAGACATAAGGACGGTCTTTGGTTTTATGTGGCTTAGCATGGATTTTAGTGGGACAAGCCGTAGTGGAATCCACATCCTTCCTTGTAGGGAGATAAAGGGAGATGGAAGTAAAGTAAAATGGGAGAGCAACTTTGATGGGCCTTTTACGGGAGGGATTAGTTTCTTTATCAGATATGCGGATAGGGCGAGATTATAAGAGCATGGAGTAGTGCAGTTGCATTCTTTTGAAAGAATTAAGCTTACAAATGGGGAAGGAATAAAGCCTTGAAGAAAGATGAAAAATCTCCATGGTGTATGGTGATCCATTTGAAACTTGTTAAATTTTGAAGGAAGTAAATTATCTCATAATTTTAGAAAATCCAATAAATGTGCTTATTAGTTAGCTTCATAGGCTCTAACTTTTGTTATCACTGTAAAATCTTGAGATTAAATTTCGTCTTTACCGCTTACTATTTAAAAAAAAAAGTTTAATTAACTTCTTCTGGGCAGCTTTATCTACCCTAATTTACATGTAAGCAAGTCGAATAGGTACTCCTCCTTGTAATATTCTTGCTCAAAAGGACTTTTTCCTGCTTGTCATTTAATGAAAATGCATGATAATGTTACTGCTTCGTTGAGAAAATATATGTGATCATTTCGTGTTGCGTCCTCTAGGTAGATGGAGATGTATTTTCTTGGCAACAGCCTTCTCATTCTTCTGCAGAGAGATGTCTCAAGGGCGAGAGATACTGCCATTGATAATGGTGTCTTGAGATCGATTAATGTGGATGTCAGCTGGTTTCTTGCGAAAGCTATTGCTTCATCGAGCATGGTCTCTCTGTGTATTCTCAGATAAGCCGCATTATATAGACTTAGTAGTGCCTTTACATCGCCCCTCAAGGAAGACATGAATCTCCCTTGCTCATCTTTAGAACTTCTGCAGTATGTACAAAGTGATGATGCCCACAACCAATTATGTTATTAGATTAATAATAGTTCATCGTCTTTAGACTTGGTAGTGCGAGGAAGACATGAAGCTCCCTTGCTCATCTTTAAACTTGTTATAAACTTTCGAGTACATGCCAAGTGATGATGTCGACAACGAATTGTGTTATTAGATTAATTATAGTTCGTCGTGGGTAAGGATACTATTGCCGATATGATAAAAAAAAAAAAATACTGACGATCAGACTATTTAACACTTCTATGTTCTTATAGTTTCTCACTTTTAAAGATCAAAGAATATAACATGGAGATATGTTATATTTGTTGGCTTTCTGCAAAATTTTTTATATTTTCACACCCAAAAAGACAAAGGGCTTTTCTTCAGAGAAACTACGAACACATGTTATATATTGTTATATGAATTCATACAGCATACACCGACATACACATGAATATGGGCATGTACACGTGCCAAACATATATTTTGGCCATAGAATGGTAATATGATCAAATCCGAATATAATTAACAAGTATCAAAGAAATAATATCCATTTTACTTTAATACCATTTTATAAAACATAACAAGTACTAATATCAAATTTTATTTACTATACATCTCATTTAATTCAAATCTCATTTATAAAGACTATGATTTTGATTTTTTTTACTCCAATGACAACAGTCTAACATTCTGTACCACATAATAAAATAATTATATTACTTCCCCATCATTAAATTTTTCTATAATTGCATTAGCTAGATCATGTAGTTCTATACGTTAATTGAAAGTGATTCATTGTACTATTGTCCTTTGGATTGTCTAGGGATATAGTAGCCAATTTGATCTTGATTTCCTTTATCTTGAATGAGAATGCATGCATAATCACATCAGTCTAATCTCCTTTCTCTAACGACCACATCAATCTAATTTCTATAAAAAAAATAAAAAATATTATAAACCATCCCATCATCCACATTGCTTGCATAATTCAATTAATATATATCCACATCAGCTGGATCAGCTCCACATAGCTGAGTGTGACTCATTGGACGTGTTGTCGAATCTTGTCGTAGAAAAACGAATCATAATAACATTATAAATACAAATTATGACAGCAATTTAGAAATGTAACTAAAACATAGGCCACTTTTATCATGTGTATTATATAGGGATGAATTAAAAAAATAATATAATAATTTTATAGGACTATAAAATATTTTGCTAGAAAGTCGAGCTAAATAAAATTGGACTTAGACAACATTTTTTTGTTTATATATGATCAGAATATTGAAAGAAATATATTTGGCTTTGTTATTGAGAAGTTATATGTGTCTTTTTGACACTTCTCTCTCCTTCCCTTTCTCATTCCAACTCTCTCTCTCTCTCTCTCTCTCTCAAAGTGATTAATTGTACATGGGACACCAAGATTAGCCAACGTACGAGCTGGACTGAAGTCGGCTCACAGTTCATACTAATCGGCTGCATCTGTTCTAACAAAATGAATATCAACTTCGTGGTGACAGGGAAGCGACGCAAGGATTACAAATGTGTCAATTTGGTTTCCATAGCCACCGACAAAAGATATGAAGAAACGTTAGCGTTACAAATGCCAATTGGTTTCCATCATCGACGTAAGATATGAAGAGACGTAAGGATAAAAAATGTGCAGGTCTTTTTGTGTTTTGTTGCCTCGGTCTATAATCTTTGATCATGGTGGCATTGATGTTGTAAAGGAGACGCATGTTACAAAAGATCTGATGAGACGTAAGCGTTACAAATGCCAATTGGTTTCCATGCATGGGCGCCATCGACATAAGATATGAAGAGACGTAAGGATTCAGGTCTTTTTGTGTTTTATTGCCTCTCGTGTCGCTCTCTGTTATTCATGTTTTTTATCTGCCACATCAATTGTTCCATATTTGGTTTGAGTGACTCGTTGGCAACAAATCCGAATTGTGATGCCATGGTCGCCTGTGGCAGTAACTGTGGGCACTTCAAAGGTCTAAGTTGGTTGACGAAGAGACTTGGACGCTCCTCAAGTCCTAATGTGGACTCAGATGCATGCTCAGTAATCAATCTGTACAAAGGTTGATGTTGGATGGATTTCTCGACCTGATCCCGACACTCAAGTCATTTACCTAAAGTATGTGGCCTGGGCTGTCACATGTCTGATTATGTATTGGAACAAATATTACCCCTATCACATAGCATAGCATGACCACAAGATGAGTGATTTGGAGCACAAGATGCAGCTTAAGCGACTCTTGGATGGATAATGATATTTGGAACAACATTATTAGCAATCCTAGATACTTTCTGGGTCGATTGTGGTTCTTCCAAGGGTTTGCACATTCTATCATGGGATTGGGATAGGGATATTCTTTCTAGATATGCTAGGAATTGAGACTGATAACCTTTCTTAAGAAATATACACTTCAAGCTCGACAGAGGCCAATATCTTTCCATCATTGATAGTATAGGAGATAAAATGGTTAGAACTAAATATACTGTGATTTATCCTTGGAATATTCAAAATTATTAAGGCAAAGCTAGAACCAGGTTGGTTTCTTCTCGCTGTTGAACGTTTAAGAGAAGAGTGTTGAACTTAATAGGAAGAAAGAATAGAGTTATCAAATAGAGGAAAAGTAGGACAAGCTTCAATCTTCTATATTTCTCTCAAAAAAAACTCTTTACAGAAACTCTATATATTTCATGACCTAACATATGAGATTTATATAGTCCCCAAAAATATAATAATTAATTATATTCAAAATAAATCATTCTTATTTAAGAAATCTTTCATGTACCAATAATCAACTTGACTTATTCTTTCATAGACATTTAATCTATTTTTTCCTCTTGATGTAATGAATCTCTCTCGTGATGCAATGAATCGTACTTTTGATAAAATTAATCTCTTTTTGATACTTGAACATGTTTAATTCAAATATTTTCTCCCCTTAAACTTGTTCCATTTAACATGTCAAGTTTCTTTCGAAGTTGTTGAAATATTTTAAATTTAAGATGTTTTATAAGTATATCAGTCACTTGTTCACTTGTCTTGACATGATGTAGCTCTATTTATTTAGTTTTGATATTATCTCTTATAAAATGAAATCGTGTGTCGATATATTTCGATCTTTCATGATAGACTGGATTCTTAGCTAAGGCAATAGCTAATTTGTTATTAACGTAAATCTTGATTGACTTCTCCTATGACATATGAAATTCTTGGAGTAATCTTCTTAGCTAGATTGCATGACAAACACTAGAAGAAGCAGCTATATATTCTACTTCACAACTTGATAGAGCAATGATCTGTTGCGTTTTTGAAGACCAAGTGAATGTAGCTTCACCAAAATAAAATACAAATCCAATTGTACATTTCCGATCATTATAGCTTCTAGCCCAATCACTGTCACTATATCCAATGAGTTCTAACCTTTTAGATGATGAATAGAACATTCCATACTCAATTGTTCCTTTAATATATCACAAATTTTTTTTAACGATATTTAAATGAGATGTCTTATGAACTTTCATATATTTACCTATTAAACCAACTCCAAATAGTATATTTACTTATTAAACCAACTCAGCTATATATTCTGCTTTATAGAGCAATGATCTGTTACTTTTCTAAAGACCAAGTAAATGTAGCTTCACCAAAATAAAATATAAATCCAGTTGTACTTTTCTGATCATCATAGCTTCTGGCCCAATCACTGTCACTATATCCAATAAGCTTCAACCTTTTAGATGATGAATAGAACATTTCATACTCAATTGTTCCTTTAATATATCATAAAATTCTTTTAACGACATTTAAATGAGATGTCTTATGAACTTTCATATATGTACTTATTAAACCAACTCCAAATAGTATATCTACTTATTAAACCAACTTAGTTATATATTCTGCTTTATAGAGCAATGATCTGTTACTTTTTTAATGACTAAGTGAATATAGCTTCACCAAACTAAAATACAAATCCAATTGTACTTTTCTGATCATCATAGCTTCTAGCCCAATCACTGTCACTATATCCAATGAGTTCCAACCTTTTAGATAATGAATAGAACATTTCATACTCAATTGTTCTTTTAATATATCATAAAATTCTTTTAACGATATTTAAATGAGATATCTTATGAACTTTCATATATCTACTTATTAAACCAACTCCAAATAGTATATCTACTTATTAAACCAACTCAGCTATATATTCTGCTTTATAGAGCAATGATCTGTTACTGTTTTAAAGACCAAGTGAATGTAGCTTTACCAAAATAAAATACAAATCCAGTTATACTTTTTCGATCATCATAGCTTCTAGCCCAATCATTGTCACTATATCCAATGAGTTCCACCCTTTTAGATGATGAATAGTATATTCCATACTCAATTGTTCCTTTAATATATCATAAAATTCTTTTAACGATATTTAAATGAGATGTCTTATGAACTTTCATATACTCCAAATAATATATTAGGTCGAGTGAATGTCAAATACCTTAAACATCCAACTAGACTTTTATAATAAGTTGGATTAATGTATTTACCTTTACCTTCCTTAACTTGGTGTCATATTCAATAGATGTATATGTAGGATGACAATCTTCCATAGAAAACTTTTTTAGAACCTCCATTGCATAATTTTCTTCTGAGATAAAAATTTCTCTATTGTCTTGTATAACTTTAATACCGAGAAAATAAGTCATTAAGCCCATGTTAGTTATCTCAAACTCCTTTTTCATAGAGTGCTTACAATATTTAATCATAGAGCTACTATTACCTATAAATATTAAATCATAGAGCGATGATCTCGAACATTGTATTATCAACTCCTTGGTAGATCGTGAACAAGACCTTTTTCTCATTCTTTCTTTGAGTTGTTTTCTTCCTTCTACATTCATTGTTCCTTCTTCTGCTGGACATGGTTTAACAAATCCATCTTCTACAAACTCTCATATATCTTAGAAACTTAGAAAAACCTTCATTTGGATGCATCATATGTTATAATTTTCTTTTGTCAATATAGGGATATGGAGTTGAATGGTATATGAGAAAGGAGCCATAGCTTAACCTATGCTCTGATACCAAATATTAAACTTGATAGGAAGAAGGAATAAAGTTATCAAACAGAGGAAGAGTAGGACACACTTCAATATTCTATATTTCTATCAAAAAATCTCTTTACATAAACTCTATATATTTTATGACAATTGTGGTTGGGTATGCACATTCTATCATGGGATTGGGAAAGGGATATTCTTTAGATATGCTAGGTCTTGGGACTGATAACCTTTCTTATGAAATATACACTTCAACTTCAACAGAGGCCAATATCTTTCCATCATTGATAGTATATGAGATAAAATGGTTAGAACTAAATATGCTGTGATTTATCCTTGGAATATTCAAAATTATTAAGGCAAAGCCAGAATCGGGTTTGTTTCTTCTCGCTCTTGAACCTTTAAGAGGAGAGTTCACTAAATTTGTTGGTGATACTTCTATATATCACATGATGTTTTCAAAGATAACTATATTTTAGATTCTCGTATTCCATTTAAGCATGCTTTCAGCAATATACATGCTAGTGATAGATCTTTGGTGGTTCTAATCTCATTGTTAATCCATATATCACATGATCATTTTTAGTTTTAGAAGCTAGATAATAAGAGGGTTTGTTCTGCTAGGTCTGCCTATCATTTCTTGCTTCTCAGTTGGAATGGTTGATCCTAACATGGACTAGTTTTATTGTTTGTAGAAGCTTCCCGTGCTGCCTCAGGTTAAATTTTTTTGTTGGAAACTTTTGCACCGCCACCTCTCATTGTCAGATTGATCGTCTCAACTAAGAGTGTGCAGTAATGCTACTACTTGTCCCTTTTGTCAATCTAAAGCAGAAACCATTAATCACTTCTTTTTGTGCGTCTTTCCTATTAAATTATGGCAACTCTTTAATTCTTAACTAGATATTCAATTTTTAATGAGGGGGCGCAGTGTCCCAATTCTGGTGGTCAACCCTTGTGGGTTCTAAATGATATTGGTCTTTGGTGAATATGGAGGGCTACGAATGATCTTGTTTTCAACCCCATTGCTTGTTCTGTTTACAATATTTTTCATAAGATAGTAGAATTTGTTCTCTCTAATGACAAGGCAAAATCTTCTGATAGTGTCCAACATATGATATCACTAACTTATCCAAAATGTAGCTTGAATATATATGTTTCCGAATTGTAATCATCCCAAACTTAACTATGAAGTATCTTGATATCTGATGTAGGCATCTACAAAACCCAACCTCACCATCCCTACACTCTATTTAGCATAGCAGCTTCAAGAGCCTTTTCTCAAGTTGGCAAGAATGAAAAGAGTGAAAATTGCAAATAGCTAATATAATTTTGTAACACATACCAGCAACTTGCAAATTGCTTTGAACTACTGTTAAGCAAAGATTTCTGTTTCCATAGATAATACTGGCTTGAGCTTCCCAGGGCTAGTACAGTACACGTTCATTTACAAAGGCTTACATATATTTCAGAATAAAGCATTCGTAGAAGAAGCAAGCATAGTACAATACACATTCATTTACAAAGGCTTACATATATTTCAGAATAAAGGATTCATAGAAGAAGCAAGCATCGTCATACAATCAAAGTGAAATAGGATGTACGAGTAACAAAGAGATATATTCCTATATTCCTTCGTCTTCGTAGAGGAGTTGGTGTATCCATCGATGTACTTATAAATATTTTCTGCCACTCGTGAATAATTAATAATCCTTTCAAGTAAAGCAATGGAGAATGCAGTCGGATTGAGGCACTCTTCGTTTATATCCTTCCATGCTTCGTCAACTAGACCTTGGAGCTTCTTACATGCCACATGCACATCTGTTCCGTATTCTTTCATGTAGCATTGGACTGTGGAGGCAACATGTTCCCTAGTTTGTTCCAACTGTAAATTTCATGAAAAAAGAGGATTAATGATCTACCAACTGAATTCTAATGGATCCTTTCAGGATTTACATGTTCATTATATTAAAACAAATTGATAGACTATTATCAATAATAATGTGTAGATGAAAGGAATTTGGGAATCTACCGATGTGGAAGCTTACAAACGGGAGTTTTTTTGTTTGTACTAGATTTCTTAATATAAAATCATTTAAGGAGTTCAGCAAAACTTTGATAATGCAATTGAGTGACACAAGAAATGCTTTTGAGGAGATAAATAGAAGGAATATTGAAGACAACTTTGGAGATTACCTATTAAACCTCAATTATGGTCCATCTCATCTAATTGGAGAATGTATGTTATTTTCTTTTTCTTTTTTTTGTGTTATCATATTTCTACTACGATAGAAATCAGTGCAAAATTTATTATAAAAAATGTTTATATTATATAAAACACAGGAGATTATATTATGACCATACCTCATGTGAAGCAATGTCATTCATGATACGACAAATTATTGCAGAAGCTTGGACAATCTTTGGGAAACTAGTAATCCATTGAAATGCCTCCTTAGTTGCTATTTCTCCCATTCCAACGAAAGAGGCACATTCGAGCATAGGATATGCTGAACTTATGAGGGAAACATGTTGATGTTCTTCCAAAGTTGGTACGTAATGTTGATCTCTCCATTTGGATTCCTCAAAATAAGCTTCAGATAAATCTTTCATCTGTACCCAAGTAAAACAAAACCATTCCTTAATGTTTGTAATGCATGAGTAGCATCTACAAGTGGGACAATCTAAGTTCAATACTGTCGCATCTCAAATGCTTATTCTTTACATTGGCCATTAGTGGATTCGTTTATTACTTATATAATGCTAATTAATAAAAGTGAAAATAAGAATAACCTTATAATCTCATCACTCACCGCTTCCTTTAGATAGGTTATGCGATATTTCTCACTGGAAGCCAATAAATCTTCAAACTCTTCAAAGGTGTGCATTAGCTTTAGATAATAATCTTTCATGTACTCTGGTAATTGATGAACAACCTTCGCATCCCACCTGCATATGTATTAGTTTCACCATCTTTAGAAAAATAGAACATAAACATACATGTTGTTATTTTGCTATACACAATGACTAAAACTATTATGTTATATTTTATTTTCTTATGTGATATTATCAGTGGCACCATTTGTTATCATCTATTAAGCCATGATAGTAAAAGGTAATCTGTCCATGGATATGAGATTTACGAACCTTTGAATTGCCTCAGTTAGTCGTTGACTCTCCTCCAATGTGCTATAAACATCATATATGTCGTCCAAAATTGAAGTAAGGGCAATCACCTTGGTCGTTATCACTCGTGCACGAGAATAATAGGGTTCAAAGTATACTCCCAGGATCCAGAAATAGCATTCCACCGATCTATCTCGAGCAAAACAGAGATTTTTTGAGGAGGCTAAATCATTCCACCACCTTCAAGTCGTTCACAAATCAAAATGATTACATATCAATTAATGTTTGATGGGAGGAGGAACTAAGCTCAGCAATTAGTCTTCACTTGTTTACATTTGCAACTTGATTGTATCTTTTTTCTTTATAAAATTCCAGAAGAAATATAGCTCCAGGGAATTCAAAAGTGAGGAGGAGCTTACTTGGTGATGTTCTTAAGTTCCTCGCGATGAAGAGATTGCAACAAATTGAAGTCCAACTTTGCAAGCTCCAGGATGGCATCATCTCGTGTGGCATCCTCTTGGTATATAGATATGTATTCTCTTGCCAAGAGCCTTCTAATTCTCCTACAGAGAGGTGTCTCGAGGTCAAGAGACACTTGCGTTGTTAATGGTGGTTTAAGATCAGCTAATGCAGACACTAGGCTATTCCTCGTAAAAGAGATGGCTTCATCAAGAATGATCTCCCCATGAGTCCCAAGATAGGCTGCGTTGTACAAGCTTAACAGTCCTTTCACATCACTCCCCAAGGTAGACATGAAACTCCCTCCCTCATCTTTGAACTTAATTAATTTTTTGTTTTGAGAAAAAACAAACAGTCATATTATCAAAATTAATTTACCGTTTTAAGTGATTACGTGATAATCAATACAATGACTTTTGTGTGTGATTTTTATGTCTATTTTACCGGAGAAAATATTTTTGGTACTGCCAACGTCTATGAGTGAATTAAAAAAAAGATGATTAAAGAAGATCGTATTGTTTTGGAATTAATATATATATATATATATATATGTATTATGTTTGCAAAAGTAATATATATAAATATTACTTTTGCAAACATAATTATAGATAAAACATACAAATACATCTGCTCCAAGGAAACGTAAGAGCATTTTACCAGGGGTCACATGATACCCTTCTTGTCTGAGCAGTCGAAACCGGAGAGCAGTCTCGTAGAGACCATGACAGTTCAAATCGGCATCATGGACTCGTTTTAATGCTCCACTTATTTCTTTCTCGAAGTGATAACTCAATCCAAGAAGCTGGATAGAATCGACCAAGTCCATAGTTTTCAAGATGTCGGTAGTGTCCTTGAACATGCTTCTTACCTGCTCCATCAGTTCTGCAGCTCTCTCTTGCATCCTTGCATCGCACTCCTGCATCCTCCGTAGCATAGCAATTAATTGTTCAACCAACAAAACCGAAAGAAAGTAGCAAGCGCACATTTTTCATGTTAATGAAACATTAACACCATTCGTTCTCGGAGAGTTTCTTGCCTAAAACTTAGAACATATGTGAGATATATGTGTATATACATGCCTGTGTACTGGGGGAGGACTCGGCCTGTAAGATAAAGTAATCACCCCAAACGGTGGGATGGTAGCTTACAGACTTGCGAATCACCACTTCATCACCTGGAACGTGTGGCTGCGAAATTACGTTCTCCATTCTGATCTAGATGCAAGTGATGACAGGATGGCGAGAGCCTGCAACCTTGTGTAGCAATTTATAGTCTTAAATCTGGTTTGGTTTCGTAAGTAACACGTTTTATGAGAAAGAAGATAACGAATGGGCCGTCAGGGACTGTACGCTCCTTTTTGCTTGCCTTATGTTGTAGCTTATCCATAATATGAGAAAGAAGATGACATGTTTTAGCTTATCCATCTTTAATTGGCGTCCACCAGAATATCTTGCAATTGGTATGATTAGATTTGCATCCAATAATATAGGGGAAAGACGAGATATAATTAGTTTTGCATCCATCACGCTTGCTCCCACTCTCGTAATAGAAACTATAAATCATGTATATAATCGTATATTAACTTAATTTTTATTATAAACTCTAAACAGTGTCAAACTCATCATATCAGAAAAAGTCTACTCAGTCTCAAACTATAAATAATATTATATATACTATAGTTTAACTTTCAACATTTTTTGCATGTGTGTATCAATCGAACTCTCTTTTAATTTGAAGTGTTAAATTTCTTTCAAAATCTACCTACATATTCTTGTAGGAGTGATCCACTCATACACTCATGCGTTGGTTCATTTTGGGATGCTGCATCTTCATTCAATCATCAAAACTCCAATTTGATTAGTTACCAAATCATCTCTGCAAGGTAACTCCAATTTGATCAGAGTGAACATAACTTGGATGCTTGAACTTATATTAGATATGAATTGACTCAGATTCGTAACATGAGTAGGTTATATGCTATTCGAACGCATACTAGACTAAATTCTTAGATTTTTGAATTCACATAATCCGAATTGGAAACATTCTTTTAATTTGAATTTCATCCATTAAAATTATGGTTTCATCCATTAAAATTATAGTTTTATTACCGAACAATTACGGTTTCATCCATTAAAATTATCATTTTACCTTTATAAATTCTTTTAATTTCAGTCAACATCCTTAACAGCTTTGCCCTTTAAAAATCAGATATTTTCACTATATATTTTGAAAAATTATTTTTTTTGCCTTTTGAATCAAATATTTTTTACTTAGATAATCAAATCATAGTAAACTTACAAATATAATTTATCATATTAATTTAGAAATGTAACTAAAACATGGGCCAATTATATCATGTGCCTTATATAGGGATGAAATAAGAAAACAATATAATAATTTCATAGGACTATAATATATTGTTCTTGAAAGTCGAGTTAAACAAAACTGGTCTTAGAAAACATTGTTTGTTAATATATGAAAACATTTTTGTCACGTCTCACTCCTTTCCTTTCCCATTCCAACTCTCTCTCAAGGTGATTAATTCTACAAGCGGCACCATGATTAGTACTTTAGCTTCCAAAATACAAAAAGCTTTCTTTGTAAAATTGCTAATAGATTTTTTTTGTAATTTCACACCCCAAAATATAAAGGACTCTTCTTTATAATAACTAGGAACACATTGTTAGGATTGGAGCGACACTAAGAGAGAGGGTTGAATTAGTGCAGCGGATTAAAACTTCGATTTTGAAAAAATCTTTCGTACGATAAAAAGCAATATTAATGAAATCCGATTTTGGAAGCTTGGTAACTTAGAAGCGTATGGAAGCTAGTGACTAAGTAAAGAAGTTTGCAGTATGTAAATGGCAAGAGTAGGATGCAAACCATATAACACAGCAGTTTTAAAGTGGTTCGGTCAAAATGACCTACATCTACTTGCGAAGCCTTCTTCGAAGAGGCTCCCAACTTCCACTAGTAAATCTCTTTATAGGGAAAGGACTAATACCCCTATTACAACTTTTTCAAGTGGTTCATACTCTTACAATTCTTTTCAACAAGATGGGAGGAGATGAATACTCAAGCAATTTGAAAAACAAGACTTGCTAAGACTTTTCTAAGGTTCTTATCTCAAACTATTGCTTTGCAAAAGGTGTATTCTCTGCTGAGAATTGAAGGGTATTTATAGGCCCCAAGAGGATCAAAATTTGGGCTCCAAATTTTGAATTCTCTTGGGTTTTCGAGACTGGTGGTGCCACCGCCTATCAATGTCTTGTCAGGCAGGCGTACAGGCGGTGCCATCGCCTGTCGGTGGCTGTGCCACCACCTGGTCTCGGGTGCTGGGTGGTGCCACCACCTGACACTTCGGGTTCTAGGCGGTGCTACCGCCCGTCCTTACAAATTTCTGGTTGGCCTTTACGTCCAACCCAAACCAAGTCACTTTTGGGTCTAGTTGGCCCCTAACCAAGGTATAAGATTGTCCCTTAATCCTAACCCTAATTACATGTGAACTACATACCTAAAAATATAATCCTAAGCAAGTGTTTAACCAGCCAACGTCAAGTTTTGTTTCGGCGAGCTTTCCTGCGTTCTTCCGGTGGACTTTCGATATGCCCTCGGGTTTCTTCCGGCGGACTCCCAACAGGCTCCCGATCTTGTGACGAATTCAACGAGTAGCCGAGCCTTCTCGGTGATCTTTGCGAACCTCCGACGATCTCTTCAGCAGACTTTCGAAAGTTCCGACAAGTCTCCGATCTTTCTTGGTTGGTTCCGACAGCATCTCCGACAAATCTTCGGACTCTCAAACGTTTATCGAACTTGACTCCAGTATCCTTGCTTTATATTTTTAGGCTGTCGTAGTTAATCCTGCACACTCAACTTCAATAAAATGAATTAGATCAATTAACCCATCAATTGATTTCATAATCCGAGATTCAACTTCCTATAAAGATTTAACTTCCTATAAATCTATCAAATTATATAACTCGATTGTGATTTAGCAACGGGATAAATTGAATTTTAATAAAAATATGCACTCAAATCTAATTTGAATATTCAAATAATAATTAATTAGACTTAAATAATAATAATAAAAAACTCTGTGGGATCATTTTCCTGACATAAATCTTAGACTCAAATTTAAATAAGCTTAAATTATATTTAACATATTTAAATAAAAGAAAACATGTTGGAGTTCAACTTGAAGATCAGATTTGGATTTTACTTAATATAGAAAATTTGTACTCAAAACATGTTGGATTTTACTTGACTCAAATTCAAATAAAAGAGTTGTTTTCGGCGTCAGCTTTCCCAAAATAAAGATGATTGTGAGCAGAAGTGTTAAGTTGTGTGGGGGATGAAGATGAACTCGACAACCTTCAGCCTCATACAAAGAGTAGCATTATTAAAGACTGCAGAATCCATATCTTGCTTAAGCCCTCCTGCGCTGTAAAATATTTAGGGTTTCAAGTTGCTATTCCTTCCGCTATTACAGTATTCTGTGCTTTGATTGCAGCACAGTCAACAGCTCTGACCGATCTGTTCGTAGGTGACTATCAACTTAAGAGTATTCCAGATATTAAACATATATATATTATTAAAAAATTCTAGAAATAAAAGATTCTTTTTGACAAAAGTTAAAAAAGAAAAACTTCTTTCCAAAATCTATCCAATTATGCTTAAATGAATAGGCAAAAACAACATGTTGGCGGATTTTCTTAATATATATTAGAAGAAAATTATTGGAATTCATATCTATGATGGGACCTCCAAATATTAAAGACTGCTTATGGAATGTTCCGAACCCCACATCCATGATGGGACGGTCTCGTGCCACAATCTATTTCATGGAGAGCTTTTCCATCAGTCGGCCGATGAGTCTGTCCTCGTGTTTCAAGCCTTCCGGCGAACATGTGGCTGTGCTTATTCCCTTCTCTGTGGTGGATGATCAGCTCCACGACTTGGAAGTTATCTGGAACTGCAGCCTCACACGAGACGCATTAGCACCTAAGAAAGTGAGTTACAGCTGTTGCAACAGCGTTCCAAAAGGAAGAGTACCTCGTGAGTGCTCCCCAAACAAATGCAAGATGGTGATTGTTAGGGATGAAGCTGAACTTAACAACCTTCAGCTTCCAACAAAGGATAGCAATGTAAAAGACAATGCCATCTAGGAATCAGGGAGTGTATATATTGCTGTTTACGTCGGTGACGATGTTAGCAGAAGCATATTTAGGGCTTTAAGAATTGCTAATCCTTCCATTATTACAGCATCTTGTGCTTTAATTGTATACAATCAATTTCTCTCATCTATCGGCACTCTTTTTTTTTTCAAACAAAAATATCATTCCGTATTGAAAATGAGATTCAACATATTATAAGAGTTTCAAGACATGTTGTATTTAAAAGAAGACCTGTGAGGATGCCGGAGTAAGAAAATGATTAAAATAGAATATAATGATGTAATTAAATTTTTTTTAATAAAAATAAAATAAAATAATATTAAATAAGAGGTTAGTCATAATTATATGACCTAATGATAATTATTTTGTTAGGATCAAATTGACACTAAGAAGAGGGGGGGGGAGGGGTAAGTTAGTGCTATCATAAACTATCGGAAAAGAAAAGATATTGAAAGTGTGCTTGAGTTAGAATAAGAGTGATAAGCAATTAAGGCAGAAAACAACAGTAATGAAGAGCAACAAGAAAGTGCACATCAATTTTATAGTTGTTCGGTCGTCGTGACCTATGTCCACTCCCGATTCCTCCTCCGTTAAGGCCACCGTCATTCACTAACGGTCTTCCTTTAATGGATGTAAACCAAACATCCTCTTACAACTCTTTCTCATTTTTACAGGTTTAGAAGATAACCTTTTACAAACTTCATACCTCTCTTAGATTGATAACAAAGCTAAAAAAGGAAGAGGATGATACTTAGTACTTTTACCATACTTTCACACTCCAAAATGTCAAGGGGGGGGGGGTACTCTTTATGTTAGGATTAATATTATACTAAGAGAGGGGAGGGGGGGGGGGGGGGTGGGGGGGTGAATAGATTACGTAAAAATATCGATTTGAAAAACTCGTTCGATGAAAAACGATATTGGAAATATGTTTAAACTTGAAAGCATTTATAAGCATAGTAAATAAGTGAGCAAGTAAATCAATTAGCAATTATAAATGAAAAGCATATAGGAAATTACAAATTAATTTATAGTGGTTCGGTCATCGTAACATACATCCACCCGATTCCTCTTCCGTCGAGGCCATTGGCACCCACTAACGGTCTTCCTTCAATGGGCAAAGACCAACTATCCTCTTACAACTCTTTTTCGTTTTCACAAGTTTAAGAGACAACCCTTACAAGCCTCACACTTCTCTTGAATGATCATAAGATTAGAAAGGGAAGAGGAGGACACTTAGCACTTTTACAATACTTTCATACCTTAAAAATATTTCCCCTTTTTGCTTAATTCTTGCTTCTCCATACAGGAATAGTTGGGGTATTTATAGACCCCAAATGACTTAAAAAATAAAGCCAAAAAATATCTTATCTTGGGTTTCTCGAGCCCTGGCGGTACTATTGCCTGCAGCACTAACACTGGGTGGTACCACCTTTTAGTCTAACAATACTACCGCCTAACATAGTTTGGGAGATTGTGTTTGGGCGGTACCATCACCCAGTCTGATGGTACCACTTTTTGACACAATCTTGAAAACCGTGTTTGGGAAGTACCACCATTATACCTTGTTACAAGACACTAAATGAGCCTTTCTCTTGGCCCAAAATAGCCTTGATTCAGGCTCAATTGGCCCCTAATCAAGTTGGCATGATTATACCTAAAACTAACTCAACTAGACCTCTAAATTACTTTGATCTAGATAAATTATTACAAGTAAGAATACAAAGTTGTTCGGCATGTCATTGGTTCCTCCGATGTTTCGTCTGAACCTTCGGCACATTGTCCTCTATTGTGGCGTATTGCCCAATTGACATGTTGACCTCACAACACCCAATTTCCTTAGCGTAATGTCTGATCCTTCTAGCTTGATGCCCGAACTTATGACACGAAGCCTTCTATTGACATGTCGACCTTCCTCTTCCTCCGGTCCGATATCCAATCTTCTGACATGTTCCATTTTCCTACTTTAATCAAATTATCTCTCTATGATTGAAGCTAGTCCTGCATCACTCAAAATGCACATTAGATTATAACTTTATCAATTGGTTTCATCATAAGAATTCATGATTCAATACTTTTATGCAGAAAGGGGTGGGGTATTTAGAGGTCCCAATGGTTCAAAAATAAAGTCAAAAAGTATCTCATCTCGTTTCTGGGGTACTAGTGGTACCACTATCATTATTGGGCAGTACCATTGCCCAATCTAGGTGGTACGATTGCTTGACAAAGCCTCGGAGATTGGGTTCAAGTGGTACCATCGCATGACAGCATTAATTGTTGACAGTACCATCATCCAGACCACCTGAGAGGTTGAGCCTCAAGCGATACCACCGCCCAATCTGGGCGGTACCATTGCCTAGTCTGAGTGGTGCCATCGCTTGACATGGCTCCAAGTGGCCGAATGGGCCATCCAACCAGCCCAATTCAACCTTATTAAGGGCCCAGTTGGCCCTTATTTGAGTTAGTATGATTTCTCCCAAAAATAACTCAATTTTAGGTCCTAACTATGATAGTTAAGGCTAAAATAATTAAAATACAAGCAACCTAATTTGTCTAGCACATCAATTGTTTAGCCGAACTTATAAGCATAGTAAATAAGTGAGTAAGTAAATCAGTTAGCAATTATAAATGAAAAGCATAAAGGAAATTACAAACCAATTTATAGTGGTTTGGTCATCGTGACCTACGTCCACCCAATTCCTCTTTCGTCGAGGCCATCGACACTCACTAACGATATTCCTTTAATGGGCAAAGACCAACTACCCTCTTACAACTCTCTTTCTTTTTCACAAGTTTAAGAGACAACCCTTACAAGCCTCACACTTCTCTTGAATGATCATAAGATAAGAAAGGGAGGAGGAGTACACTTAGCACTTTTACAATACTTTCACACCTTAAAAATATTTCCCCTTTCTGCTTAATTCTTGCTTCTCCATGCAGGAATAGTTGGGGTATTTATAGACCTCAAATGACTTAAAAAATAAAGCCAAAAGATGTCTTATCTTGGGTTTCCTGAGTCCTGACAGTACTACCACCTACAACACTAACATTGGATGGTACCATTGCTTAGTCTAACAATACTACCACCTAACACAGTTTGGGAGACTATGTCTAGGTGGTACCATCACCCAGTCTGATGGTACCACTTTCTGACATAGTCTTGAAGACTGTGTTTAGGCGGTACCACTATCAGACCTTGCTATAGGACACTGAATGAGCATTTCTCTTGGCCCAAAATAGCCCTGATTCAGGCTCAATTGACCCTTAATCAAGTTGGCATGGTTACACTTAAAACCAACTCAACTAGACCTTTAAATTACTTTGATCTAGATAAATTATTACAAGTAAGAATACTAAGTTATCTGGCATGTCATAGGTTCATCCGACATTTCGTCTAAACATTCGGCACATGGTCCTCTATTGTGGTATATTGCCCAATTAACATGTTGACCTCACAACACCCAATTTCCTTAGCGCAATGTCCGATCCTTCTAGCTTGATGCCCGAACTCATGACACGAAGCCTTCTACTAACATGTTGACCTTCCTCTGGTCCAACATCCAATCTTCTGACATGTTCCATTCCGGCCCAACTTGATTCTTCATGCTTTAATCAAATTGTCTCTCCATGATTGAAGCTAATCCTGCATCACTCAAAATACATATTAGATTATAACTTTATCGATTGGTTTCATCATAAGAATTCGTGATTCAACACTTTTATGCAAAAAGGGGTGGGGTATTTATAGGCCCCAATGACTTTAAAAATATAGCCAAAAAGTATCTCATCCCGGGTTTCTAGGATACTAGTGGTACCACTATCATTATTGAGTAGTACCATTGCCCAATCTAGGTGGCATGATTACTTGATAGAGCATCGGAGACCGGGCTCAAGCAGTACAATTGCCTGGCAGCATTAACTTTTGATAGTACCACCGCCCAGATCACCTAAGAGGCTGAGCATCAAGCGGTACCACCACCCAATCTGGGCAGTACCATTGCCTAGTCTGGGCGATGTCATCGCTTGATGTAGCTCCAAGTGGCCGAATGGGCCATCCAATCGGCCCAATTCAACCTTGTTAAAGGCCCGATTGGCTCTATTTGAGTTAGTATGATTTATCCAAAAAATAACTCAATTTTAGGTCCTAACTATGATAATTAAGGCTAAAATAATTAAAATACAAGCAACCTAATTTGTCTGGCACATCAATTGTTTAGTCGAACTTTCGATGAACTTCCGACGAACTCCTAACGAACTTCTAGTGAGCTTTCACTGCATCGTCCGATCCTTCAGTGTATCTCCCAATTCATCCGGCCCGATGGCCCGATCATTGACTCTGGCCTAACTTTGATTCTTCTTTAATCATTTTTGTCTTTCTTACGATCGTAGTTAGTCTTGCATCACTTATCTCAACACATGTATTATATCATTAATTCACCAATCGATTTTATCATCAAAATCCGAGATTCAACATATTTCACTTTATCATCTCACCCATGATTAAGTTAGATATAAGAACTATCCTCATCATAATAACTTTTTAGATTATGGACCACTTAGTTAGAACTATTTATAACATAGTCAGAACTATTTATAATATAACAACTATAGAGATAACTACTTATGAATCAATTCTCAACACTTTCTCTTGATTCATAATAACATACACTGATTTGAGATATGAAATAAACATGCTTCTAAAATATAAGTGATGGTGAGAATATATGTAACTTGTTCATTTGTGCTATAATACTTCACTATTATGACTCTACTTGCTACAAAATCTCGGATGAAATGATAATCTCTATATGCTTTATTTTTTCATGAAAGGTTGGATTCTTCGTTATTGCAATTGTGGCTTTGTTGTCACAAAATATTTTAGTTGCATCTTTTTATTCTTGATGAAGTTCTTTAAAAAGTCTTCTAAACCATATTGCTTAATAAGCTGTTGATGTTGCAATTACATATTTTGCTTCCGATGATAATAGTGTAGTTGTTACTTGCTACTTTGAACTCTAAGATATGGCTAATAATCTAAGGCTAAAAATATTGCCTAAAATAGTTATAAATATACTACTTTGCCTTTCTATAAGTGTCTTGAATTTTTAAAAATTATTAAATATTTTATATTTTAATTTAAGAAAATATACCCAACTCATGTGGCTATAATCATATATAAACAATAAAAAATATTAATTTTTACCAAATAATTTTATATTCATAAATCCATATAAATCAGCATGAATTAATTTAAGATAATTAGATGCTCTCCATGCTTTTTCAATAGGAAATGGTTTCTTACTTTGTTTATTATAAATGTATCATTCATATATATCTAGTGTATTAATTTTAGACAATAAAAAAATTATTATTATTTATTTAATAATCTTAAACCCTTAATGTTAATATGTCCATATCTTAAATGCTATAAATTAAACTCTTTCTTTTGAGTTATAATAAGAGCATTCATTTCAATATTTGAAATATTAAGTGTAAACATGTTGTTTTATATCATACAAGCATTTACTATAATCAAACTAGATTTTTTAACTTTAATAGTATATAAACCATCATCAAATATAATTAAATATCTATTATCTATCAATTATCCAACACTCAACAAGTTATGTGATAAATTAGAAAAAAAATATATTATCAATGTGTTTTACCTTCCTTTGACTTATCGTCACTTCAATTATTTCTTTCCTTTCCACTTGGATTTGCTTGTTATCTTCAAGTCTAACTTTTAACTAGTGAGTTTTATCAATAGCTTTAAACATTGATCTTATACCTGACATATAATTAAAATATCTACTATCCACAAACCAAATATAATTTGAGATATTATTAACTTGTGAATTTATCATGAACAACTTATTATTTTCTTTATTTTATAGTTTATTTGATTTTCTCTTTTCCAACAATCATTTTATTGTTATCAAACTTTTTATAATAATGACATTGAATTCCACTATTATATTTTTTTTTTTCAAGTGACTTGTTTAACTTTGCTTTATGTTCTTATTAGTTCATCAAATGAAATGGTAAATAATTCTTTTAACTCCTCAATTACAATAATAACATTATCAAAATTTGGAGTTAAGCTTCTCAAAACTTTTGTAATAATTATATGATCATGAAGATGTTCAATATAAGATTTCATTTGACTAGCAATTTCAATCACTCAAGAAAGAAAATATAATATCGATTCATTGCTTTTTATAAACAAAATTTTAAACTCATAATAAAGGGATTAAAGTTTTATCCAACCTAGTTTCTTCATCTCGATCTGCATATTCATTCTCTATTCCCAAAGATCATGAGACTTGAATAGAGTCTTCATCTTGATATACCAAAATTTATAGCATTTGTCCGAAAAATTTGGGAATAAGAGGTTGAGACATAGAATTGTTATTGAAAGCCATAATACCTAGTTTAGATTGAACTTAGCTTTGATACTACAAACGTTAGGGATGAAGGAGCAGGAAAATAATAAAAAAAGAATACTATGATGTAATTAAAAGAGAATACATTCAATCATAAAAACCAAAGTAGCATTAACAAGAGGTAAAACTAAGAATACTTGCAAAACATTCCCAAGTGCACACACCTTACTTCATTAACCACGATGCTATTTATGGGACCTAACGATAACTACCTCACCTATAATTAAATTAGGTGAAGGAATTACCCCTATGATAATAACTTTTTAGATCATGGGATACTTAGGTAGAACTACCTAGAACATAATTAGAACTATCTAAAACATGACAACTACTTAGATAATTACCTATGAATTAATTATCAACACCAGGACTCAATCCCCCCATATTAGAGTTGAGGATTTAAAGTAATATTAGTATAAGAATTAGAGTTGAATAAATATACAAGCAAAACATCATTGGCAAACCTAAAGTGTGAAGCAATAATATCTTTGATTTTGAAGAAGGTAAGTTGGCTCTGGAAACAAAAGATCCAATCAAAATAGAGAACACTTGTTGTGTGACGATGAAGAGATAGAAAGAAAGAGGCTCTCTTTGTCTGACACACCTCCTCCCTTTAAACCAAGAGAGAACTTACCGTTAATGAAGCAAGAGAACGAATGATATAGGATACAGGCAGAGATTCAGTTGATGAATTTGGATAGAAAAATTATTTTCCAAAGGATAAGAATGATGCTTCCAAGGAGATTGAGTCCAAATCATTTTTCCAAGTTAAATTTTAGGAGAACGAGAGGAGTCTTTCCTTATTGACTAGAACTTGGATATTATTTTGCAAATGATACTACAAAGGATAAAGGGTCTATGATCTATGATCATGGTGGCATTGATATTTTTGGGAATGAAGGTTTTCTCCCAACTGGGTGAAATGTAACAACCATTGTGAAAGCTAGAAAATACCTATTGAATCAAGAATTTTAATTCATTCTAGAACCCATGGTATATTTTTTGTTTGGTCACTCTTGCCGAGGCCAATTGGTTGAGAGCAATAATAATCTCATCCAATAATATAGGAAAAAGATGAGATAAAGTTAGTTTTGCATCCATCCTAGTAATAGAAACTATAAATCATGTATATATTCGTATATTAAATTTTATTATAAACTCTAAATAGTGTCAAACTCATCGTATCAGACAAAGTCTACTCACTCTCAAACAATAAATAATATTATATAAACTTTAGTTTAACTTTCAACATTGTTTTCCATGCATGTGTTAATCAAACTCTCTTTTAATTTAAAGGGTTAAATTTCTTTCAAAATCTATCTACATATTCTGGTAGAAGTGATTCAAGATAAAAAGAATAGAAGATAAGAAGAATTATTGAAGAAGCTTTATTGAAGTAGCTTTAGCTTAAATAGTCCCTCTCCTATTTATACAGATTAGGAGGAAGGATTTCCCTCAACAGAATAGAGATTTTCCTTAACAGAATAAAGAGATTTCCTTGTATAGTTGGGGAAATCTTATTTTCTATCAAAGATGAAAAAGAAACCAATATAATTACTACTGAAGATGATATTATTATTATTATTTGTGATAACGGTTGTGTCAATCTTGCAGCTCAAGGCAATAATTGGATAATTGACTCTGGTGTTTCATTTCATATTACTTCTCATTATAATTATTTTAGATTTTACACTACTGGTGATTTTGGTAATGTCAGAATGGAAAATAGTGGTACATTTAAGATTGTGGGTATAAGAGATATTTGCTTGGAGACTAGTAATGAGAGCAAATTGATACTCAAATACGTCATACATGTTCCAGATATTCGTTAACTTGATATCTATAGGCACACTTGTTGATGAGAGATTTATACACTATTTTGGTGAAAGCAAATGGAAACTCACTAGTTCTCTAATTATAACGAAAGGAAAGAAGCTAAACTCTTTCTATGTCATGGAAGCTAAACTACACAAAAAAAGAGATCAATACAATTCAAAAGGGTGAAAGCATAAATCTTTGGCACAAGAGACTTGGTCATATCAGTGAGAAGAGACTTCAAACTCTTGCTAGAAATCAGTTCTTACTGGAATGACAAGGTACATCTTATAAATCTTGTGGTCATTGCTTAGTTGAAAAAACTCTTTGAGATGCTCTTTATTTTATTATTTTCAATGATAACCATTCTAGAAAAGTTTAGGCTTTTGCTTTGAAATTTAAAGACTAGGTACTCAATATTTTTAAAGAATTTCATGTTAGTGTTGAAAAAGAAACTAGCAGAAAACTAAAGTATATTCGAATAGATAATGGTGGCAAGTATAGGGGTCCTTTTGAAAATTATTACAGGTTTCATGGTATTAGGCCTGAGAAAAAAGTTCCTAAAACTCCTCTACAAAACAGTATGGTAAAAAGGATGAATAGAACCATTGAAGAAATGATTAGGTATATGTTTTCCCTTGCTAAGTTACCTAATTTATTTTGGGCGGAGGCTATGAGAACTACAATTGTCTTGATAAATCTTTCTCTATCAGTTCTTCTGAAAGATGATGTTCCAGAGAGAGAATGATAAAGCAAAAATGTATCTTATAATTATTTGAGAGTCTTTGGATATAAAATATTTGTTCATATTTCCAAAGATGAGAGATTCAAGCTTTAAATATGGCAAAAGAATGTATTTTCTTGGGGTATAGTCATAAAGAGTTTGAGTACATATTATGAGATCCAGTAAATAAGAAGATTATTAGAAGCAAGGATGTTGTGTTTCTTGAAGACCAATTGTTTGATGAAAGTGACAATGTTGAGAAGCCAAAAATCTCTATTTATATTCCTTAGAGTTTGGGTCCAATCCCTTCACCTGTAGTTTATGATAATTGTGGGAGAGATGAATAAGAAGATTATGGTGAGAATGTTAATGATGATGCTCCTACAATTGATGATGTTGAATCAACTAAATAAGAACTTTCACTACTAATTAAGATTCCAATGAGAAGATCCACAAGAGACCGACAACCATTTACTAGATATTCTCCATATGAGTATGTTATACTTATTGATGGGGGAGAGCTAGAAACTTACTAAGAAATATTCTACATGAGCACAAGAATGAGTGGGCTAAAGCCATGCAAAAAGAGATGAGATCCTTATTTAAAAATCACACATATGACTTGGTAAAGTTACCCAAAGGAATGAATGCTCTAAAAAATAAATAAGTTTACAAATTGAAGATTGAAAATAATAGCTCACAACAAAGATACAAGTCACGACTAGTTGTGAAAGGATTTAGTCAAAAGAAAGATATTGACTTTTAAGAAATATTGTTTGCCCACTTGAATTTAGAAGTTGAGCAACTTGATGTGAAAACAGCATTTCTTCATGGTGGCTTAGAAGAAAAAATTTACATGGTACAACCAGATGATTTCAAAATCAAAGAAAATCTAGTGTGCAATTTTAGGAAAACCTTATATGGACTCAAACAAGCACCTACACAGTGGTACAAGAAGTTTGATTCCTTTATAATTAGTCAAGGGTACAATAGAATCACATCTGATCATTGTGTGTATACAAAGAAGTTTTCAGATAATGATTTTATTATTCTCCTACTATATATTGATTATATGCTGATTGTTGGTCATGATACTAGTAAAATTGAGAAGCTTAAAAGAGAGCTAAGCATTTTGCCATGAAAGATTTAGGATCAACAAAATAAATACTTAGAATGAAGATTATTCGTGATAAGAAGAAAGGAAAGATCTGGTTATCTTAGGAGACTTAAATTGAAAAGGTTTTTGAAAGATTCAACATAAGTAAAGCCAACACAGTTTATTCTCCATTTATAGGTCATTTCAAGTTTAGTTCAAAATAATATCCTACAAGTGAGAAAGAAAAAGAAGAAATGTCCAAAGTATCTTACTCATCTGCAATAGGTAATTTGATGTATGCTATGGTTTGTACTAGGCCAGATATTGCTCATGCAGTTGGAGTTGTCAACCAATTTCTCTCTAATCCCGATAAAGAACATTGGGCAATAATGAAATGGATATTAAGATATCTAAGAGGTACTTCCAAATTATGTTTATGTTTTGGCAGTGATAAACTTGTGCTAAAATGGTACACAGATATAGAAATGGTAGATGATATTGATTCTAGGAAGTCCACATCATGATTTTTGATGACGTTTGCAGAGGAGTGGTCTCTTGGTAGTCTAAGTTATAGAATTGTATTGCTCTATCAACCATAGAAGCATAATATATAGTAATTACTGAAGCTTGAAAAGAAGCTTTGTGGGTGAAAAAGTTTTTATATGAATTGAGCTTGAAGCAAAAAGGATATACTATTTACTGTGACAGTTAGTGTCATTCACCTCTTTAAGAATTCAATATACCATTCAAGATCCAAACATATTGATGTAAGATATCACTAAATTCATGAAGTGCTTGAGATGAAAAAATTACACTCGGAAAAAATGCATACTAATGAGAATGAATCAGACATGTTGACAATGTTTACCTAAGGAAAAGCTTATAGCATGTAAACGAAGAGCAGCCTTAATACAGCCCACCATATGAGTTGGAGGGAAAGAATTGTTGGGTCCAGCCCATATGTGGGTTTAGATTAGATGATTTGGGCATTAAGCCTAAATCTAATATATATAAAAAAGAAATAAAAAGGGAAATAAAATAGATGCATGAAGCGAGGGCTCTGGAGAGAGAGGTGTGCGTGCAACGAATAGTGGCGATACTGAGAAAAGGATAAAAAGTTAAGGTTTTAAAGTTTTTGCTAGATGATCAAGCAGTTAAACTTTAATGATTTTGGCTCAAATTTTATGTGAAGAATCTTTGCAAAATCTCTACAATCTTAATAGTATATATTTGCAGTTTATTCTCTCTAAGGTGCTTTCCTGCTATACCCACTTTGTGAGATCTAAAATTTCTTTTTTGATGAAATCCATATATGGTGATGATAATATACTAATGTTGAGTCATATTCTTGATGTTATTATGATCCTCTAGTTATTTTGAAGAAGACTTACTATAAATCTATTGTCATTATTGGTGATAGTGGAAGTTTGAGGTGGACTACGGTCCTGTGATTTTTCCCGTATTGGATTTTCTACGTAAAAATTTAGTGTCTTACTTTGTGATTTATTTATTTTTCTATTGTTTATATTGTTTTGGTTAATATTTACTTTTGATAATAAGTTGATATTTTGAAGAAGAACTCATTTTGATACACAAAGAAGGGAAAAAATTATTCAATTATAATATTTTTTCCCAACATCCCCGTGTATCCTTAGATAAGTCTCACTATATAGACTTAGTAGTACCTTTACGTCACCCTTCAAGGAAGACATGAAGCTCCCTTGCTCATCCTTAAACTTGTTAAAAGCATCTGCATTATGTACCAAGTTGATGCCCACAACGAATTATGTTATTGGATTAATTATAGTTCGTCATCTTTAGACTTGGTAGTGCTAGGAAGACATGAACTTCTGAGTACAAGCCAAGTGATAATGTCCATTCTTGGATTAATTATAGTTCGTGAAGGGTAAGGATACTATGGCCGATATGATAACCTCAAAAAAAAAAAAAAATGGTGACGATCGAACTATTTAACACTTCTATGTTCTTATAGTTTCTCACTTTTAAAGATCGAAGAATATTACCTGGAAATATGTTATACCCATGTTGTCTAAGTAGTTGCTCGTAGAGACCATAGTTGCTAAAATCTGCATCATAGACTCTGCTTAATGCTTCGTTATCTCCTTCTCAAAGTGATAATCCACTTCAAGAAGTTGGATGGCATCAATCAACTGCATGGCTTGCAGTAAAAGCTGATGTTGTCTATGAGATGTGTTTCGAATGTCTAATGTACATTGGATCGATTGTAATCAACAATACAGTGACTGGCCATATTGATTGCAGATTCTAGTTGAGTACATGAGTGAGATAGCTCAATACCCATCGTCATGTTTCATATTTCTAGGTAAGTTAATGTCACAAACAACATTCACTGAGATAGCCCTATTGCCCTCCATGTGAGAACTTACAGCAGAGAGAACTTACCATTAATGAAGTAAGAGAAAGAATGATATAGGATAGATCCCATCGAATGAATTTTGATAGAAAATTTTATTTTCCAAAGGATAAGAATGATGCTTCCAAAGAGATTGGGTCAAAATCCTTCTTCCCAGTTAAATTTTAGGAGTCTTTCCTTATTGGCTAGAACTTGGAAATTATTTATTTTGCAAATGATGTTACAAAGGGTGAAGGGTCTATGATCTATGATCATGGTGGCATTGATATTTTTGGGAATGAGGGTTTTCTCCCAACGGGGTGAAATGTAGTAATCATTGTGAAAGCTAGATAATGCCTAATGAATCAGGACTTTTAATTCATTCTAGAACTAAAATTTGACAATGAAACTGTTTGGTCCGAGACTTTTGGTGAGGCCTATTGGTTGGGAGCAACAATAATCTCATCCAATGAGAATGGTTTATGAAGGCTGATATGATTAGTAGAGAAAATACTTGGATATTAGGACAAGTCTGCCATTAGAGAGGACAGACGTGTTAATAGAAGTCCAAAGGTTGGTGTACCAACAAGAAGCAAAAGAAGAGAGAATCAGTGTTTGACTTCATTCCAGTCATGGTTAATAATATGGTGGATAGAGTTCCTCTCCTTCTTGAGGTTGAAAATTTTATCGTGGATAGAATTCCTCATCTCCTTGAGGTTGAATATTTTATGAAAAATTTAGAGTTGAGTAACGAAGTTGTCTGTTTAGGATTATGCGCTTATTACATAGTAAAGTGAGTTTAGACCCTTCCTGAGAGAGGGAAAGAGAGGCATCCTTGGCTTCAAGAGTAGTGATCTCTTGGGAGTTAGATTTTATGAGGTTTTCCGCCTTGTTGTAATAATGATGTCAGCTATAGTTGCTCCACGATTATTTTGATACATGACAAAAACTTTTAATCTGACAACATCAAAATATTATGGTTTGGCGACTAAAAAATAGAGTCATAATAGTTTTTTGATGTCACTGCTAAAATACTTCCATTCTTTGATCATAAATTTCAAAAAATTTAAATCATTTTGGTATATATTAAATTATATCATAGTTGCTGATATTTGATGGTGGAATTGAGAATGAAAAGGATTGAGAATGTGCCGGTCTTCCTTCTTGACAATACTTCCCAACGATTCGTGATCATAAAAATTGGACTATTCCATTTAGGCTCGTGACACATTCGATCTGATTTATTTTGCAAAAAGAACAATATGGCTTTATACATCAAATAATAAGAATAATAGTGAAATATAAGTGTATCCGATTAGGAAAACAACATAACTTATATGAATAAAATATAAAATTTTTAATCCGACAACACATGTTCTGATCAAATTATTATGGTTTGGTAACTAAAAAAATAGTCATAACATGTCATGTTTTCGATGTCACCGCTAAAATAATTCCGGTCATCAAAACAATGTCTTCGATACGTATAGATATGCTACTGCCAAGTTGGATTGAATAAATGGTGACAACAAAGTTCAAATTTTCTGTGAGACAAAGGTAAAATACAATTATCAGGTCAAAACATACAAATTCAACTACTTAAGGAAATGAACATGTTACCGGGGGAGATATAATCGATAGTAGATCATGATAAAAGATCATAGAGATATATGAAAATCTAATATTTAAGAATAAATCATATATTTGAGTAACTGATTTAATTACATGATTTGAATGCATGTTCTTCTTCACTGGTGAAGCCTTCTCTTTCTTGTCGTTCGACGAGCAGTTCCTCATTGTTGGGCTGGCAACCCACAGATTCAGCCCATAGTAGGCTTGGGCAGTCCACAGCCCCCACACCATCTTAATCTAACCCTAATTAACATTAGGAGGGGTGTGGTGGCTGCATTTTGGAGGCAGAAAAAGACATAAATAGGGCAGCAACGTGGGAGAAGAAAACAGCCACGGGATTCCACAAAAAAGGAAGAAAACAAGACAGAAAAGGAAGAGAAAGAAAGGGAAGAAGACAAGGACAACACAGAGAGGCTGTTCTCAATCATTTAGCAGTGTTCTCATCTCAGGTTAGATCAAATCTACAGTAGACTCTTGCTGTGATTACTTGGGGAGGTTTTAGATATTATGGGCAGTGACGTGATCCTTGTATCTCAGTTGTTCTCTTATGATTGTTGCTAGGGTTTAGGGCAAGAGATTGAGATTTATACATTCATTATTCTCATAGTGGATTATCTCTAGTTTGTCCCGTGGTTTTTATCCTTCACATTGGAGGGGTTTTCCACGTATATCTTGGTGTTCTGTCTGATTGTGCTTCCATTTAATTCCGCTGCATATTATGGTATTCTAGTATTTGTTCATATACAAAGGTTATTCCTGGTTTATATCACCATCAACTAGTATCAGAGCAAAGGGGTTTTGGTGATTTAATTTTGTATTTGAACATGGAGGCTAGTAATGTTTCTCGCATGATTAGTTTAAATGGAAACAATTAGATGATATGAAAACCAAGAATGAAAGATCTCTTGTATTGCAAAGATTTGTATGGACCTTTGCAGGGGGACAGTGCAAAACCCAAAACTATGACAAATGATGAGTGGAAGAGGTTAGATTGAAAAACAATTAGGTTTATTCAACGGTGGCTTGATGATAGTGTCTTTAACCAAGTTTCTACTCAAATTTCTGCATATTCTCTTTGGAAAAAGTTGAAAAGTCTCTATGAAAGAAAAACAGTTGGCAACAAAGCTTTTTTGATAAAAAAAACTTGTGAACCTAAAATATAGAGAGGGTGCTTTTATTGCTGAATATTTGAATGAAATGCAAAGTATTACTAACCAGTTATCCTTTATGAAAATGTCTCTTGATGATAAGTTGCAGGCACTGTTACTTCTCAGTTCATTACCAGAAAGTTGGGAGACACTGGTGGTTTCTCTTAGTAATTCTGTACTAGATGGTGTTGTCACTATAAGTCAAGTAACAAGCAGTTTGTTGAATGAGGAGTTGAGAAGAAAGAGTTCGGCAACATCTCAGAATGATTCACAAGCACTTATCTCAGAGAACAAAGGAAGGTCAAAGTCTAGAAGCAGTTCACGCATGGGTAGAAGCAAGTCAAGATCAAGAAAAGATATTGTTTGCTATAACTGTGGTAAGAAAGGACATTACAAGAACCAATGTAAGCAACCTAAGAAGAATAAGAAAAAGGGAAAAGAAGTTGAGTCTACAGAGTCAAAAGATAATACTACAACTACAATGCAGGGTGGTGATTATTTGATTTTATCTCCTTCTGATGATATTTTTTCTTATTTGTGTCAGGATCTTGAGTGGGTGATTGACACAGGTGCTTTTTATCATGCTACACCATGGAGGGAGATTTTTGCTACATACAGGTCTGAAAATTTTGGTGTTGTCAAGATGGGCAACTATGGCACAGCAAACATCATAGGCATGGGTGATATTCATTTAAAGACCAACCTTGGCTGCAAGTTGGTGCTTAAGGATATGAGGCATGTGGTTGACTTGAGGCTGAATCTAATTTCAATTAGAAGGCTAGATGATGAAGACTATGATAGCAGATTTCACAAAGGGCAATGAAAGCTTAGTAAGGGTTCTCTTGTTATAGCTAATGAAAAGAAATGTCATACTTTGTACAGGTTGCAGGCTAAAGCTTATAGTGAACAGTTAAATGCTACAGAAAAAGACTTCAGCATGGAGTTGTGGCATAGGCGATTGGTACACATGAACGAGAAGGGGCTGCAAGCTCTTTCCAAGAGAGAGGTATTACCAGAAATTAGAGGTATACATCTGAACCTTTATATTGATTGTTTAGCAGGTAAACAACATAGAGTTTCATTTGCTAGTTCTGCTTTGTCTAGAAAAATGCATACCTTAGACTGTGTTTATATAGATGTATGTGGTCCTTTGAGGACAAAAACTCATGGTGGATCTATTGATGTTCTTGGAATAAGTGGTGCACTTTATTTTGTCACTTTTATAGATGATTTTTTCATGAAAGTTTAGGCTTATGCTTTAAAGACCAAAGATCAGGTTATTAATGTCTTCAAAGAGTTTCATGCTAGGGTTAAAAGGGAGACAGAAAGGAAATTGAAATGCATAAGATCAGATAATGGTGGTGAGTATACAGGATTATTTAATGACTATTATAGGTCACATGAGATCCAACATGAGATGACAGTTCCTAGTACACCTCAGCATAATGCAATTGCAGAGAGGATGAATCGCACCATCATGGAAAAGATCAGATGTATGCTTTCACTAGCCAAGCTACCCAAAAGGTTTTGGGATGAAGCTTTGAGGATTGCAGTTGATATGATCAATTTATCACCATGTACAACCCTAGATGGTGATATTGCAGAGCATGTATGGTCAGGGAAAGATATTTCCTACAAGCATTTGAGAGTGTTTGGTTGTCGTGCATTTGCACATGTTCCAGATAATGAGAGGTCCAAGCTGAATAGTAAGTTTAAACAATGTATTTTTCTTGGCTACTCACATGATCATTTTGGTTACAGACTTTGGGATCCAGAAAAGCAGAAGGTGTTTAGAAGCAGAGATGTAGTCTTCTTTTAGGATCAAACTTTTGAAGATTTGAAGAAGAAGACACCAGCTAATACTTCTGTAGAAGGATTAGCAGATTGTGACCCAGTTATTCCTCCAGTATATCAGGGTGATGGGGGAGATGTACAGGAAAATGATGTAGAGCTTGATGTTAATCTACCTGCAGGACATGTTGAGCAAAAAGAAGTAGGAGAGCAAGTTCCAACAGAACCTCAATTGAGAAGATCTTCTAGACAATGTCAACCTTCCAGAAGATACTCTACAGATGAGTATGTGATGCTTACTGATGCAGGTGAACTAGAGAGTTACTAGGAAGCAGTTGAAAGTGAGCAGAAAGAGAAGTGGTTAGTTGCTATGCAAGAAGAGATGGATGCTCTTCAGAAGAACCACACTTATGATTTGGTACTGCTACCAAATGGAATGAAGACCTTACTAAAAGAAAGGCAGGAGATATGCCGACAATTGGTCGGTATGGCTTCACATTGAGGAGTCATGGGACAGCCTCCTTTATGGGCTGAAGGGGGAAGTTGTTGGGCTGGCAGTCCACAGATTCAGCTCATAGTGGGCTTGGCCAGCCCACAGCCCACACCCCCTCTTAACCTAACCCTAATTAACATTATGAGGGGAGTGGTGGCTGCGTTTTGGAGGCAGAAAAAGGCATAAATAGGGTAGCAACGTGGGAGAAGAAAACAACCATGGGATTCCAAAGAAAAAGGAAGAAAACAAGGCAGAAAAGGAAGAGAAAGAAAGGGAAGAAGACAAGGACAACGCAGAGAGGCTGTTTTCAATCATCTAGCAGTGTTCTCATCTCAGGTTAGATCAAATCTACAGTGGACTCTTGCTGTGATTGCTTGGGGAGGTTTTAGATATTGTGGGTAGTGACGTGATCCTTGTATCCCAGTTGTTCTCTTGTGATTGCCGCTAGGGTTTAGGGCAAGAGATTGAGATTTGTACATTCATTATTCTCATAGTGGATTATCTCAAGTTTGCCCCGTGGTTTTTACCCTTCACATTGGAGGGGTTTTCCACGTATATCTTGGTGTTCTGTCTGATTGTGCTTCCATTTAATTCCGCTGCATATTATGGTCTTCTAGTATTTGTTCATATACAAAGGTTATTCCTAATTTATATCCCCATCACTCATCTCCGAGTATCCTCCTCTCGGCGAAGTGCTCTCCTTCTTTCTTTAGTATCTCTTCTCTACCACCATCGATCCTCCTCATCGGCAAAGAGCCTACCTGTTCTTCCTCATTGGTGAAGCGCTCTCTATCCCGAATTGCTCGCTGTCCGACGATAGCAATCCCTCCTCTCTTGGCTATTGGTTTTCTCTCGGTGGTCCATCTACTCGAACAAGACTTCCCTTCTTCGTTGTCTGGAGACTGCAATCGTCTTCTCCAGCTACTATCCTCACAAATCTATAGTTGTCAACATAGTGTTCCCTGATTTGATCAATTCTTCAGCAAACTACCACCTCCGGTGACGTTGATCAGATCAACGTTTCCCATTCTTCCTAAGTGACTGCTACCGCTCTTTGCCCTGCATCGAGTGTGGCGTTGGCTGCCTCGTAGCGTCCACTGCACCCTCCTCCTCCCAACTCTTTGCTTTAGGCATTGTCACATCTCTCCCTCCTCCTCCCTGCTCTAACAACTATTGCTGTAACATCCTTGATTAGTCATATTGGAAGTGGGTAAGATTGAGATTGACTTATAAGGATCTGATGAGTGTATTATTATTAACTTTAGCTTAAACATTTTGATCAGTAATTTATACCAAATGAAGTTGATAGGCCAACTAACCCATTAAACCCGGGTCATGACAGTTGCTATTGCCACTCCAAAAATCAAGAAAATCCACAGCATCTGCCTGCCATCTTCCTCAAAATAGATTTAAGCGTGCCCATCACTATTAATTTGAACATATGATTGAGTATATAAGAATCTCTCTCTCATATAAATACTCGTCTTCTCATGAATAAAATTGAAGCTGGATTGAATCGACCAAATTCATAGTTTGCAAGATGTCAGTAGGATCCGCAGCTCTCTCTTTTATCCTTGTATCACACTCCTGCAATAGACGAGAAAGGGGAGATTTTTCATGGTACTGAAACCGCAGGAAACCCCAACTATGTCGACGAAGGACCAGTTTAAGCATGAGTGCTATTTAGCTGGAGCTAAATTATCAACACCCCTCTTTCCAGGTGACCTTCTTGCTGAAAATTGGAAACATCTTTGGCAAATAGGATGGCCGGGTTACATACCGATGTTGGAGTGACGGACTGGCCATGTTGGATAAAGTAGTCGGCCCAAACGTTCGGACGATAGCTTACAGACTTGCGAACCATCAGCTCATCATCTGGAACAAGTGATCGCAGACTCAGACTCTCCTTCTTATTTTATGTGAAGACTAATTAAACATGCGAGGTGGCGGAAAGCCTGCTGCCTTGTGTTGGAATTTATGAGGACACAACATCTTCGTCTGTCGAGGAGGAAGACAAATATGAGCCACGACTCTCCTCCACTTTGTGGAGATTACCTATTAAACCAAATTTCACACGACGCGAAAGAGAAAAGATATTATCATCATATATCTCTACTCACAGTTCATACTATCAAAATTGAACTCGGCTGTATCTGTTCTAACAAAAATAAATAGCAACTTCGTGGTGATAGGGAAGCGACGCAAGGATTACAAATGTATCAATTTGGCCACCGACAAAAGATATGTATTGGAACAATCTTAATGAAGTCATTTACCTAAAGTATGGAGCAATCTTAATGAATAGTCATTGACTTCGATTTGATATGAAGAGCTTTTTACAATGGGTTTAACCTGGGCTGGGCTGTCACATGTGAGTATGTATTGGAACAAATATTACCCCTATCACATAGCATGACCTAGATATGTGACTCTCAAGTGATTTGGAGCACAAGATGCAGCTTACGTGACTCTTGGATGGATAATGATATTTGGAACAACATTATTAGCAATCCTAGATACTTTCTGGGTCGATTGTGATTCTTCCAAGGGTATGCATATTCTATCATGGGATTGGGATAATGATATTCTTTCTAGATATGCTAGGTCTTGGGACTGATAATCTTTCTTATGAAATATACACTTGAAGCTCAACAGAGGCCAATATCTTTCCATCATTGATAATACATTAGATAAATTGGTTAGAACTAAATATGCTGTGATTTATCCTTGGAATATTCAAAATTATTAAGGCAAAGCTAGAATCGGGTTTGTTTCTTCTCGCTCTTTAACGTTTAAGAGGAGAGTTCACTAAATTTGTTGGTGATATTTCTATTATTGATGTTTTCAAAGATAACTATATTTTAGATTCTCGTAGTCCATTCAAGCATGCTTTCAGCAATATACATGCTAGTGATAGATCTTTGGTGGTTCTAATCTCATTGTTAATCCATATATCACATGAACATTTTTAGTTTTAGAAGCTAGATAATAAGAGGGTTTGTTCTGCTAAGTCTGCCTATCATTTTCTTACTTCTCAGTTGGGACGGTTGATCCTAACGTGGACTGGTTGTATTGTTTGTGGAAGCTTCCCGTGTTGCCTCGGGTTAAATTTTTTTGTTGGAAACTTTTGCACCGCCACCTCTCATTGTCGGATTGATCGTCTCAACTAAGAGTGTGCAGTAATGCTACTACTTGTC
This sequence comes from Musa acuminata AAA Group, assembly GCF_036884655.1. Classification (NCBI taxonomy): domain Eukaryota; kingdom Viridiplantae; phylum Streptophyta; class Magnoliopsida; order Zingiberales; family Musaceae; genus Musa; species Musa acuminata. The sequence goes on along the minus strand of NC_088333.1, from coordinate 36,677,161 downwards.
CCTTTTGTCAATCTAAAGCAGAAACCATTAATCACTTCTTTCTGTGCGTCTTTCCTATTAAATTATGGCAACTCTTTAAGTCTTAACAAGATATTCAATTTTTAATGAGGGGGTGCAGTGTCCCAATTCTGATGGCCAACCCTTGTGGGTTATAAATGATATTGGTCTTCGGTGAATATGGAGGGCTACGAATGATCTTGTTTACAACCCCATTGCTTGTTCTGTTTACAAGTTTTTCATAAGATAGTAGAATTTGTTCTCTCTAATGACAAGGCCAAATCTTCTGATAGCCTGGTGCATGAAATATGTCCATATCCTATTTGTTGGGTTAAATCTTTTGAAGGATGAGTGAAGATGAATCGTGATAGCATTTCCAACAAGCTACATTGTGGGGATTAGAGTGATACTCGTGACCCACATTAGAAGTGATACTCAAGACCCAATTTTGATTGGATGTAGGTACCTTGCGGATCGTGATATCATATGTTGTGAAGTTGAGGCAATTCGGGAGGTTTTGATAGCTGCATCAGTGGATGTTCAAAAGATTTATAGTTAATTTGATTATATGTGTATTGTTTCTATGATACACTACAAACATGATATTTTCTGGATGAGGACTCTTGTGAATTGCATCATTAAAAGGGATGTGGATTTATGTAAATCTAATAGTGTGGACTCACACCCATGCATAAAGAATATCCTAATGAGCCACAAAAAAGCAATTAAAAAAATTCTAGTACCCTTACTTTCATCTTATTCATTTTTGAACTTAACGAACAAATCGATCATCCCTCTTTGGGAGTATTCTATCTAAAGTTGTTTTGGCTTCCGAATCTTTAGATTAAGGTTTCATTTTGTGTAATTCTGCTTATTAATATTTTGTGTAATACGCCTGTGCCCTCACAGCAACAGCAATCACAGCAACAACAGCGATCTTTGTAGTTTTAAAGTGGTTCGGTCAAAATGACCTACATCCACTTGCGAAGCCTTCTTCAAAAAGACTCTCAACTTCCACTAACAAATCTCTTTGTAGAGGAAGGATTAATACCCCTCTTACAACTTTTACAAGTGGTTCACACTCTTACAATTCTTTTCAACAAGATGAGAGGAGGTGAATACTCAAGAAATTTGAAAAACAAGACTTGCTAAGACTTTTCTAAGGCTCTTATCCCAAACTATTGCTTTGCAAATGGTGTATTCTCTACTGAGAATTGAGGGATATTTATAGGTCCCAAGAGGATCAAAATTTGGGCTCCAAATTTTGAATTCTCTTGGGTATCCGAGACTGGCGGTGCCACCGCCTGTCAATGCCTGTCAATGTCTTGTCAATAATGATGTCAGCTATATTTTCTCCATGATTATTTTGATACATGATAAAACTATTTAATCCGACAACACATGTTCTGATCAAAATATTATGGTTTGGTGACTAAAAAATAGCATCGTAACATTTTTGTGATGTCACCGCTAAAATATTTTCATTCTTTGATCATAAATTTCAAAATTTCTAAATCATTTTAGTATATATTAGACTATAACGATTTCAAATATTGAGAATGTGTAGGTCTTCCTTCTTGTACTCAAAACATGTTGAATTTTATTTGACTCAAATTCAAATAAATACATGTTTCTATAAACTGACGACTAGTTGTTTTGGACATCAATTTGTGAGTATGTTTTCGTGTTTGATGCCTTTCAATGAACACGTGGCTGTGCTCATCTCTTATCGATAGTGAATGATTAGTGTCTGATGATCGACCCAAAAAAGACTAGAACCGGGTGGGATGCCCAACATTGTCCCTCCGACACTCACGTTAGGGTTGAAGTGGAAAATGGAGTGATAGATAAACAGTAACTATAGACACTTCAAAAGTTTATGTTCATTCAAGATGAGACATGGATGCTTCTTGGGTCCTGATGTGGATTTAGATGTGTGCTCCATGTCCAACCTACGCGAAGGCTGAAGTTGGGTAGATTTTTTCATCCAATCCCTTCAATGCTCAAGTTGTCAGTGCTACCGAGGGTTAGTATATTTTGTTGGTAATTTCTTCATTATTGCCTCCCCATCACCAATAGATTTGCCCAGCTGAATGTGTGATACTTGTATCCTCTTTACTTTTTGGAACTTGAATCGATCTCTCATTCTTTCACTTCTCTTTTGAATGGAACCTGTGAAATTTGATAGAGCAGAAACTTAATGTGTGTTTCAGCTATTTTCCTAGAGGGTGATTGGATTAATGTAGGCATGCAGACAAGGGGAGATACTAGGTTACTCTTTCGAGTTATCGTTACCACTATTCTATGGTGACTATGGAGGGTTAGGAATGAATTATTTTTAAGCATAAGTCAGCATCTGTATGTGGCATCTTCTATAAGGTAGTTGCATTGGTGATGACTCATGACATGGCCAAACACTCATATTGTACTATGCATAGTGGAGTTCATTGGCAAGTGTCTTAAAGAAGACCTCATGTGGGATGAGCGAACCTTAACTATGATGGTTCGGTTAAGATCAAAAATCAAGAAGTTATAATAAATCATATAGGTGAACCTCTATTTGGTGGGTGTAAGGGAAGTATTCTTTATTGTGAAATAGTTATTATCATGGATAATTTACAAATCGCTATTTAAGATTGAGTCGAGATGATTTACATAAATTCAGAATAAGAGCTATTGGTATAAATAATATGCAAGACCATTCTTACCCCTTGGGCGATAAGAAATTTGATTGAAGATATTTGATATCTTCTTGGATATTTTGATTCATTTTTTGTAATGCATGTATATAGAGAAGGGAATGAAACTGTGAACTGGCTAGCTTCACGTACTTGGGGACACGTAATATCCTTGTTGTCTAAGCAGCCGAAACCAGAGAGCAGTGTGGTAAAGACCATGGTCGTCAATATTAGCATCATGGATCCGACTTAATGCTTCAGTTATTTCCTTCTGAAAGTGATAATCCAATCCAAGAAGCTGGATTGAATCAATCAATTCCATGATTTGCAGCAGATCAGTAGTATCCTTAAACATGCTTGTTACTTGCCCCCTCAGTTCTTCAGCTCTCTCTTTCATACTTGCATCACACTTGTGCATCATTCACGAACAAAATTAAGTAATGAATGCACATATATGAACTCGGAATTGTCCCTTCTTGCTAAGAACTTGAGCATTTCTGATACATGCATGTGTATATGCTTAAAGATGTGGTGGCGTCATTTACTAGACAACAATTATTGTAAAAAAAGAAACTACGTTGGAGAGATTTTTTTAGAATGGTTAGCGTTATATCCATATCCAATCAGATTCTAAAATGATACACGATATCTTTATTAGATAATCTCCTCCCATTGAAGAATTTTAAATATTGTTAGAGACATGTTTCAACTTATATTTGTTTTAGATAATTATAAAACAACATATGTATTCTGAGAAGGAATTCATGTTACTAATTGGTTGGCCAATCATGCTAGAGCCAACAAACTTTCTGATCTTCGGAGGAATTCATTTCTCCCGGTCTTAGATCTTTTAGTTCGTGCTGTCACAGGTCATTATCTTTCGTCAATAATTTTTTTTTTCTTTTTTGAAAAAAAGAAGAAGAATATGGTGGCGGCGTTACATGCCTATGTTTGAGGGGACGAGTGTAGGATAAAGTAGTCACCCCACACGCTCGGATGAAAGCCGGCAGACTTGCGAACCACAATCTCATCACCTGGAGCAAGTGACAACAAATCCATAGTCTCCATTTTTTAAGTGGAAAAAAAAACTCAAGCTGGCAGATGGCAAGAGCATGTCCCCTTGTGTTGGAATTTATAAGGAATTCCAACACAAGGGACTATGGATTCCCATGGCAACAGCATGTTCACTTTGTGGAGGCTATGCTCCTCCTTGTCATCCATCAATCGTTTGTCAATTTCCTATAATGAAAAATGGCTGCAATCTATAGGGTCAAGTTCTTTCGTAGGGACTCTCAGGTTGTATTCCTCGTGGTGGTCCACGAATAACATTTCAACCACTCTCTTGATGATAGTAGCCCCATCAGTCTCCATCGAACTGTGATGGATAAGTGGGAGGGGATGGGAGTTTATGATTGTGTTCCTCGTACTGGTCCATTAATAATGATTTAACTTCCTATAAATAAATAAATCTATCACATTATATAACTCGATTGTGACATAGCAATGGGATAAATTGAATTTTAATAAAAAAATATGCACTCAAATCTAATTTGAATATTCAAATAATTATTAGTTAGACTTAAATAATAATAAAAAAACTCTCACCAATGTGGGATCATTTTCCTGACATAAATCTTAGACTCAAATTTAAATAAGCTTAAATTATATTTAAAATATTTAAATAAAATAAAACATGTTGGAATTTAACTTGAAGATCAGATTTGCATTTTACTTAATATAGAAAAATTGTACTCAAAACATGTTGGATTTTACTTGACTCAAATTCAAATAAATACATGTTTCCATCAACCGACGACGAGTTGTTTTGGGCGTCAGGTCTTTGTTAAAGAGTCTGTTTTTCTATTTGACGCCTTTCGGCGAACACGTGGCTGTGCTTATCTCTTCGCTGTGGTGGATAATCAGCTCCGGGAGTACATTACGGTGGGTGACCTGTAACTGCAGCCTCAAATGGGACGTATATTTGGACTTAATGTCAGCTGCAGCTACAGTTTGTTTTTGTTTTTCGAAAAAAGGAATGCATTAGCACTTAAGAAAGAGTGTTGCGGCTGCTAGGCAAGGCTGTCGCATCAGCCTTCCCAAAATAAAGATGATTGTGAGCAGAAGTGTTAAGTTGTGTGGGGGATGAAGATGAACTCGACAACCTTCAGCCTCATACAAAGAGTAGCATTATTAAAGACTGCAGAATCCATATCTTGCTTAAGCCCTCCTGCGCTGTAAAATATTTAGGGTTTCAAGTTGCTATTCCTTCCGCTATTACAGTATTGTGTGCTTTAATTGCAGCACAGTCAACAGCTCTGACCGATCTGTTGGTAGCTGACTATCAACTTAAGAGTATTCCAGATATTAAACATATATATATTATTAAAAAATTCTAGAAATAAAAGATTCTTTTTGACAAAAGTTTTAAAAAAAAGTTCTTTCGAAAATCTATCCAATTATGCTTAAATGAATAGGCAAAAACAACATGTCGGTGGATTTTTCTTAATATATATTCGAAGAAAATTATTGAAATTCATATCTATGATGGGACCTCCAAATATTAAAGAGTGCTTATGGAATGTTCCGAACCCCACGGACATGATGGGACGTCTCGTGCCACAATCTATTTCATGGAGAGCTTTTCCATCAGTCGGCCGATGAGTCTGTCCTCGTGTTTCAAGCCTTCCGGCGAACATGTGGCTGTGCTTATTCCCTTCTCTGTGGTGGATGATCAGTTCCACGACTTGGAAGTTATCTAGAACTGCAGCCTGACATGAGACGCATGTTATATTTGGACCTAGAAAAAGGAAACGCATTAGCACCTAAAAGAAAAGAGATTAGGAATTAAACTTGTTCAAGTAGATTCATTTCATTAAAATTAAGATTGATTGTATTTATTACATCAAGAAAAAAAAAATAGATTAAATATCTATGAAAGGATAAGTCAAATTGATTATTAATTTTTGAAAAGGTTTCTTGAAAGAGAATGATTCATCTTGAATACAATTAATGTAATGTATCTTTGGAGACTATATAAACTCTATATGTTAGGTCATGAAAGATATAAAGTTTCTGAAATTGTAAAGAGTTTTCTTGAGAGAAATATAGAAGATTGAAACTTGTCCGACTCTTCTTCTGTTTGATAACTCTATCCCTTCTTCCTATCAAGATCAATATTTGGTATCAGAGTATAGGGTAAGGTATGACCTCTTCCTTAAGTAACATCTAACTCTAGATCCCCATATTGACAAAAAAAAACAATGACATATAGTGCATCCAAATGAATGTTCTTCTAGGCTCCCAAGATGTATGAGAGTTTGTAGAAGATAGATTTGCTAAACAAAGCAGAAAAAGGAGCAATGAATGTAGAAGGAAAAAAACAACTCAAAGAAAGAAGTAAGAAGGAGAAAAAAACTTTGCTCACGATTTACCAAGTGTTTGATGATACTATATATGAGGTTTATATAGTTCCCAAATATATATTACATTAATTATATTCAAAATGAATCATTTTCTTTCAAGAAACATTTCAAGTACTAATAACCAATTTGACTTGTCCTTTCATAGATATTTAATTTATTTTTTCTCTTGATATAATGAATCTCACTCATGATACAATGAACCTTTTTTTTGATAAAATTAATCTCTTTATAATACTTGAATAAGTTTAAATCCAAAAGAGAGTTCACTAAATTTATTTATTGGTGATACTTCTATATATCACATGATGTTTTCAAAGATAACTATATTTTAGATTCTCGTATTCCATTTAAGCATGCTTTCAGCAATATACATACTTGTGATAGATCTTTGGTGGTTATAATCTCATTGTTAATCCATATATCACATGATCATTTTTCGTTTTAGAAGCTAGATAATAAGAGGGTTTGTTCTGCTATGTCTGCCTATCATTTTCTTGCTTCTCAGTTGGGATGGTTGATCCTAACGTGGACTAGTTTTATTGTTTGTGGAAGCTTCCCGTGCTGCCTCAGGTTAAATTTTTTTGTTGGAAACTTTTGCACCGCCACCTCTCATTGATCGTCTCAACTAAGAGTGTGCAGTAATGCTACTACTTGTCCCTTTTGTCAATCTAAAGAAGAAACCATTAATCACTTCTTTCTGTGCGTCTTTCCTATTAAATTATGGCAACTCTTTAAATCTTAACTAGATATTCAATTTTTAATGAGGGGGTGCAGTGTCCCAATTCTGATGGTCAAACCTTGTGGGTTCTAAATGATATTGGTCTTTGGTGAATATGGAGGGCTATGAATTATCTTGTTTTCGACCCCATTGCTTGTTCTGTTTACAAGATTTTCATGAGATAGTAGCATTTGTTCTCGCTAATGACATGGCCAAATCTTCTGATAGTGTCCAACATATGATATCACTAACTTATCCAAAATGTAGCTTGAATATATATGTTTCCGAATTGTAATCATCCCAAACTTAACTAAGAAGTATCTTGATATCTGATGTACGCATCTACAAAACCCAACCTCACCGTCCCTACACTATATTTAGCATAGCAGCTTCAAGAGCCTTTCTCAAGTTGGTAGGACTGAAAAGAGTGAAAATTGCAAATAGCTAATATAATTTTGTAACACAGACCAGCAACTTGCAAATTGCTTTGAACTACAGTCAAGCAAGGATTTCTGTTTTCCATAGATAATAGTGGCTTGAGCTTCCCAGGGCTAGTACAGTATACGTTCGTTTACAAAGGCTTAAATATATTTCACAATAAAGGATTCATAGAAGAAGCAAGCATAGTACAATACACATTCATTTACAAAGGTATACATATATTTCAGAATAAAGGATTCATAGAAGAAGCAAGCATAGTACAATACATATTCATTTACAAAGGCTTACATATATTTCAGAATAAAGGATTCATAGAAGAAGCAAGCATAATACAATACACGTTCATTTACAAAGGCTTACATATATTTCAGAATAAAGGATTCAAAGAAGAAGCAAGCATCATCATACAATCAAAGTGGAACAGGATGTACAAGTAACAAAGAGATATATTCCTTCGTCTTCATAGAGGAGTTGGTATATCCATCGATGTACTTATATAAATTTTCAATCATTCGTGAAAAATTAACAATCCTTTGAAGTAAAGCAACGGGGAATGCAGTTTGATTGAGGCACTCTTCGTTTATATCCTTCCATGCATCGTCAACTAGAACTTGGAGCTTCTTACATGCCACATGCACATTTGTTCCTTATTCTTTCATGCAGCATTGGACAGTGGAGGCAACATGTTCCCTACTTTGTTCCAACTGTAAATTTCATGAAAAAAGAGGATTAATGATCTACAAACTGGATTCTAAGGGATCCTTTCAGGATTTACATGTTCATTATATTAAAACAAATTGATAGACTATTATCAATAATGTGTAGATGAAAGGAATTTGGGAATCTACAGATGTGGAAGCTTACGAATGGGAGTTTTTTTGTTTGTACTAGATTCTTAATATAAAATCATTTAAGGAGTTCAGCAAAACTTTGATAATGCAATTGAGTGACACAAGAAATGCTTTAGAGGGGATAAATAATGATTTACATGCTTTTGAGGGTCAAGTTCTTCCATCGCGGAGTCTGAGGTCGTATTCCTCGTGTTGGTCCATGACTAACATATAAGGTTCTCTCTTGATGATGGTTGTCCATGACTAACTGTGATGGTTACGTGGAAGGGGACCGGTCTTGTGTTCCTCCTACTGGTCCATCAATAATGATGAAATAAATCTATCTCACTATATAACTCAATTGTGATTTAGCGATGAGATGGTAAGGAAAAAGTGTTGGGGATGAAACTGAGCTTAACAACCTTCAGCCTTATGCGAAGGATAGCAATGCTAAAGACAATGCCATCTAGGAATCAGGGAGCGTATTTATAGCCGTTTACACAATTGACCATGTTAGCTGAAGCATTACAGTATTACAGTATCATGTGCTTTAATTGTGGTACAATAAATTTCTCAGCCACCCGTTTTCTTTAAAAAAAAATACTATTCAGTATTAGAAATAAGAGTAAACATTTTACAAGAGTCTCAAGACATGTTGTATTTAAAAGAAGAAGATTGGGAATCAGTTCCCCCTTATTAGAGTTGAGGAATTGAAGTAATATTAGCATAAGATATAAAGCTAAACAAAAATGCAAGCAAAACATTTGTTGTATAATGATCCGGGAAATAAAAGATCCAATAAAACTAGAGAACGTTTGTTGTATAATGATGAAGAGATAGAAAGAAAGAGGCTCTCATTGTCTCACACCCCTCCTCCCTTTAGAGGGAAAGTTTACCATTAATTAAGTAAGAGAAAGAAGGAGATAGGATACAAGCCTAGATCCAATCGCTGAATTTGGATGGAAAATTTCTTTTCCAAAGGGTAAGAATGATGCTTCCCAGGAGAATGTGTCAAAATCTTTTTTCCAAATTAATCTTTAGGAGAACGAGAGGAGCCTTTCCTTAAGTCTATTGGCTAGAACTTAGATATTATTTTCCAATTATGATACTGCTTATACGTTGGCTTAGATAATTGGGCTTATTGAATCCAAATCACTAAGGGCAGCCCAAATCACTAATTGAGGGTTGGGTTTGGTGGAGTGAGCGTGTGCGGGCACAGTGAACGTGTGCGTGCAGCGTGCAGCGTGCAGCGAGCGACGACACACATAGAGAAAAGAAGAGAGAAAGTAAGGTTTTAGATATTTCTGCTTGATGATCGGTGGTAAAACGTTGTCAGTTTTGGCCCAGATCTTATGTGGAGAATCCTTGCAGTAAACTCTACAATCCTAATGGTGTTGATCTATACTTTACCCTCTCTAAGGTACTTTCCTACTATATCCACTTTGTGAGACCTAAAATTTCCTTACAAGGAGATGCATATAGGTGACGAAAATATCTGAGCTAAGATCTATGATCTTGATGTAATTGTGATCCTTTGATTATTCTAGAGAAGATCGATTATAAATCTATTATCATTACTATTGATAGTGAAAGTTTGAGGTGGACTACGGTCCCGTGATTTTTCTCACATTGGGTTTTCCACGTTAAAAAGAATTGGTCTCGCTGTGTGATTGATTTTTGCTCTATTGTTTATGCTGTGCTGGTTGATATTTTCATTTGGATATCAAGTTGGTATTTTAATGAGGAACCCATTTTGATACATAAAGAGGGAAAAGAATATTCCGCTTTAATAGGTTTTTCCCAACAAATGGTATCAGAGCAATAGGTTGTTTGGTACTAGTTTTTCTTGTGTGATTGAAATGGAGCAGTCAGATGATATGATTAAATTGAACTCATCAAATTATTCTACTTGGAGGCATCTGATGGAAGATTTGCTCTATTACAAAGATTTGTATAAGCCTATCAAGGTTAAAGATAAACCTTGTACTATGGACGATGAAGAATGGGAAGTTCAACATAGAAAAGTCATTGCCTATATTAGAAGATAGATGGATATAAACATACATGAGCATATTTCAGATGAAACCAGAGTTGATGTTGTTTGGCAAAGGTTAGAAAATCTCTTTGCGAAAAATACTATGGGAAATAGAATTTCTCTCCTCGGAAGGCTTGTAAATTTGAAGTATAAAGATGGTAGTAATAACATTATTGAGCACATAAGCCTATTTCAGAGTCTTGCAAAAAAGTTGGTTGCTATGAAAATGAATATAGATGACGAGATACAAGGATTATTACTTCTCAGCTCTTTACCAGAAAGATAGGAAACGTATGTGGTGACTATTTGCAACTCCACGCCAGAGGGAACTCTAATTATAGATATGGTTAAAGATAGTTTGCTAAATGAAGATGCTAGAAGGAAAGAACAGGGTGAATTTTCTTCTGGGGCATTTGTTACTAAAAACAAGAAAGACGTGGAAGAAGTCATAGCAGAAATCCATATGGTTATAGAGGAAGATCAAGTCTAGAAGGGATATCAAATGTTTTCACTGTAAATGGCCAAGTGACATGAAGAAAGAGTAAAGGTTTTGGAAGCGAGAACAGAATGAAATAAAGAAAAATGAGGAAGAGACAAATACAGTTACTGCTGAAGGTAATATCACTATTGTCTATGATGAAGGTTGTGTTAGTCTTGTAGCTCAGGACAGTAATTGGGTAATTGACTCTGGTACTTCATTTCATGTTACTTCTCATGGTGATTTCTTTAGATCTTACACTGCTGGTGATTTTGGTAATGTTAGAATGGGAAACAGTGGTACATCTAAGATTGTGGGTATTGGAGATATTTGCTTAGAGACCAGTATTGGGAGCAAATTGATACTTAAAGATATAAGACATTTTTCAGATATTAGTCTTAACTTGATATCTACAGGTAGACTTGATGATGAGGGCTTTGCACACTATTTTGGTGAAAGCAAATGGAAACTCACTAAAGGTTCTCTGATTGTGGCAAGAGGAAAGAAACTTAACTCATTTTATGTCATGGAAGCTAAGCTACATAAAGGAGAGATTAATGCAATTCAAAAAGGTGAAAGTATAGATCTTTGGCATAAGAGGCTTGAACATGTTAGCGAGAAGGGACTTCAAACTCTTGCTAGAAAGCAGTTCTTACCAGAGTTGCAAGGTACATCTCTTAAATTTTGTGATTATTGCTTAGCTGGAAAAACACATCGAGTTGTATTTCAGACATATCCATCATCTAGAAGATCAGATGCTATTGATTTAGTTCATACTGATGTTTATACTATGCAAACTAAAACTCTTGGAGGTACACTTTATTTTGTTACTTTTATTGATGACCATTCTAGAAAAGTGTGGGCTTTTGCTTTGAAATCTAAAGACTAGGTACTCGATGTTTTCAAAGAGTTTCATGTCAGTGTTGAAAGAGAAACTGGTAGAAAGCTAAAGTGTATCCGATCAGATAATGGTGGTGAGTACAGGGGTCCTTTTGAGAATTATTACAGGTTCTATGGTATCAGGCTTAAGAAAACAATTCTCCTCAACAGAATGGTGTGGCAGAAAGGATGAATAGAACCATTGAAGAAATGATTAGGTGTATGCTTTCTCATGCCAAGTTACCAAAGTCATTTTGGGGGGAGGTTATGAGAACTGTAGTTGATCTGATAAATCTTTCTCCATCAGTTCCTCTGAAAGGTGATGTTCCAGAGAGAGTATGAAGAGGAAAAGATATATCTTATAATCACTTAAGAGTCTTTGGGTGTAAAGCATTTGTTCATATTCCTAAAGATGAGAGGTCCAAGCTTGATAGTAGAGCAAAAGCATGTATCTTCTTGGGATATAGTCATTAAGAGTTTGGGTACAGATTATGGGATCCAGTGAACAAAAAGACTATTAGAAGCAGAGATGTTGTATTTCTTGAAGACCAAATGTTTGATGATTTTGATAATATTGAGAAGCCAGAAACTTCTATTTATATTCCTTAGAGTCTGGGTCTAGTTCCTTCACTTGTAGTTCATGATGATCATGGGGGAGATGAACAAGAAGATTGTGGTGAGAATACCAATGATGATACACCTATAGTTGATGATGCTGAACCAATTAAACAAGCACCTCCACCACCAGCTGAGATTCCATTGAGAAGATCCACTAGAGAGCGACAACCATCTACTAGATATCCTCCACATGAGTATGTTATGCTTACTGACGGGGGAGAGCTAGAAACTTACTAAGAAGCTATTCTACAAAAGAATAAGAATGAGTGAGTTAAAGTCATGCAAGAAGAGATGAGATCCTTGCTTGAGAACCACACCTATGACTTAGTAAAGTTGCCTAAAAAGAAGAAAGCTCTCAAGAATAAGTGGGTTTACAAATTGAAGACCGAAAATAATAGCTCACAACAAAGATAAAAGGTACGACTAGTTGTGAAAGGATTGACTTTGAAGAAATATTTTCTTCAGTTATGAAAATATCCTCTATCTGAGTTGTTCTTGGTTTAGCTGCCCGCTGGAATTTAGAAGTTGAGCAACTTGATGTAAAAATAACATTTCTTCATGGTGATTTGGAAGAAGAAATTTACATAAAGCAACCAGAAGGTTTCAAAGTTAAGGAAAAAGAAAATCTAGTGTGTAAGCTTAAGAAAAGCTTATATAGACTCAAACAGGCACCCAGATAGTGGTACAAGAAGTTTGATTCCTTTATGATGAGCCAAGGGTATAATAGAACCACATATGATCATTGTGTGTTTATGAAGAAATTTTCAGATGATGATTTTATTATTTTACTACTATATGTGGATGATATGCTGATTGTTGGTCATGATGTTGGAAAAATTGGAAAACTTAAAAGAGAGCTAAGTAAGGTTTTTGCCATGAAAGACTTTGGGATCGGTGAAACAAATACTTGGCATAAAGATTCTTCGTGATAGGAAGAATAGGAAGATTTGGCTATCTCATGAGACTTATATTGAAAAGGTTCTTGAAAGATTCAACATGAATAAAGCCAAAGCAGTTTGTTCTCTATTTGCAGGTCATTTCAAGCTTAATTCGAAACAATGTCCTACAAGCGAGAAAGAAAAAGAAGAAATGTCCAGAGTGCCTTACTCATCTGCAGTAGGCAGTTTGATTTATACTATGGTTTGTACTAGGGCAGATATAGCTCATGCAGTTGGAGTTGTCAAACGATTTCTCTCTAATCTTGGAAAGGAACATTGGGCAGTAGTGAAATGGATATTAAGATATCTAAGAGGTACTTCCAGGTTGTGTTTATGTTTTGGCAGTGATGAACCTGTGTTAGAAAGTTACACAAATGCAGACATGACAGGTGATACTGATTCCAAGAAATCCACTTCGGGATTCTTGATGACATTTGCAGGAGGAGCAGTCTCTTGGCAGTCTAAGTTACAGAAGTGTGTTGCTCTATCAACCACAGTAGCAGAATACATAGTAATTACTGAAGCCTGCAAGAAAGCTTTATGGATGAAAAAGTTTCTACAGGAATTGGGCTTGAAACAGGAAGGATATACTGTTTACTGTGACAGTCAGAGTGTCATTCACCTCTCCAAGAATTCATAATATCATTTTAGATCAAAGCATATTGACGTAAGATATCACTAGATTCTTGATGTGCTTGAGTTGAAAGAATTACAGTTGAAAAAAGTGCATACCAATGAGAATGGTTCAGATATGTTGACTAAGTCTTTGCCTAAAGAGAAGTTTGAAGCATGTAGGTAAAAAACGGGCTTAGTATAGCCCACCATATGAGTTGGAGGGGGAGAATTGTTGGGTCCAACCCATATGTGGGCTTGGACAATTGGGCTTATTGAGCCCAAATCACTAATTGAAAGAAAGGGCAAAAGGCGTAAAAGGTGAGGGTAGCAAAATTAGAGAGTGCATCGTGCAGTGTGCGCGTGTGTGCATGTGTACGTGCAGTGCGGCGGTGTGCAGAGAAAAAGTGGAGAGAGAAAATAAAGTTTCTGAGTTTTCTGCTTGACGATAGGTGGCCAAACGATGTCAGTTTTGGCCCAAATTTTATGTGGAGAATTCTCGCAGCAAACTCTATAATCCTAATGGTGTTGATCTACATTTTAGCCTCTCTGAGGTACTTTCTTACTATATCAACTTTGTGAGATAGAATTCTTTTATGAGGAGATCCACCCTATGTGATGAAGATATACTATTGTTGAGCCAAGATCTATGATTTTGATGTTATTGTAATCATCTGATTATTCTATAGAAGATCAATTGTAAATCTGTTATCATTACTATTGATAGTGGAAGTTTGAGGTGGACTACGGTCTCGTGGTTTTTCCCATATTGGGTTTTTCACGTTAAAATATTTGGTCTCACTGTGTGATTGATTATTTGCTCTATTGTTTATGCTATACTGGTTGATATTTTTATTTGAATATTAAGTTGGTATTTTGATGAGGAACCCATTTTGATACACAAAGAGAAAAAAGAATATTCCGCTTTAACATGTTTTTTCCCAACAAGATATAATATATATCCTTGTTGTCAAAGAACATGGTCGTCAATATGGGCATCATGGATATGGTTTAAGCGCTTCACTTATTTCCTTCTTGAAGCGATAATCCAATCCAAGAAGCTGGATTGAATCGACCAAATTCATAGTTTGCAAGATGTCAGTATGATCATTGGACATGCTTCTTATCCGCTCCATCAGTTGGACATGCTTCTTATCTGCTCCATCAGTTCCGCAGCTCTCTCTTTTATCCTTGTATCACACTCCTGCAATAGACGAGAAAAGGGAGTTTTTTCACGGTACTGAAACCGCAGGAAACCCCAACTATGTCGATGAAGGACCAGTTTAAGCATGAGTGCTATTTAGCTGGAGCTAAATTATCAACACCGCTCTTTACAGGTGACCTTCTTGCTGAAAGCTGGAAACATCTTTGGCAAATAGGATGGCCGGGTTACATACCGATGTTGGAGTGACGGACTGGCCATGTTGGATAAAGCAGTCTGCCCCAACCCTCGGACGATAGCTTACAGACTTGCGAACCATCAGCTCATCATCTGGAACAAGTGATTGCAGACTCGGACTCTCCATTCTTATTTTATGTGAAGACTAATTAAACATGCGAGGTGGCGACGGAGAGCCTGCTGGTTTGTGTTGGAATTTATGAGGACACAACATCTTCGTCTGTTCAGGAGGAAGACAAATACGAGCCACGACTCTCCTCCACTTTGTGGAGATTACCTATTAAACCAAGTTTCACACGACGCGAAAGAGCAAAGATATTATCATCATATATCTCTGCTCACAGTTCATACTATCAAAATTGAAGTCGGCTGTATCTGTTCTAACAAAAATAAATATCAACTTCATGATGATAGGGAAGCGACGCAAGAATTACAAATGTGTCAATTTGGTTTCCATAGCCACCGACAAAAGATATGAAGAGACGTTAGCGTTACAAATGCCAATTGGTTTCCATCATCGACGTAAGATATGAAGAGACGTAAGGATAAAAAATGTGCAGGTCTTTTTGTGTTTTGTTGCTTCGGTCTATAATCTTTGATCATGGTGGCATTGATGTTGTAAAGGAGACGCATGTTACAAAAGATATGAAGAGGCGTAAGCGTTACAAATGCCAATTGGTTTCCATGCATGGGCGCCATCGACATGAGATATGAAGAGACGCAAGGATTCCAAATGTGCAGGTCTTTTTGTGGTTTATTGCCTCTTGTGTCGCTCTCTGTTATTCATGTTTTTTATCTGCCATATCAATTGTTCCATATTTGGTTTGAGTGACTCGATGGCAACAAATCCGAATTGTGATGCCATGGTCCATTTGATGAGACTAGCATAAATCCGGCTTCGCCTGTGGCAGTTACTGTGGGCATTTCAAAGGTCTAATTTGGTTGACGAAAGACTTGGACGCTCCTCAAGTCCTACAGTGGATTCGAATGCATGCTTCCTGATCAATCGGTACAAAGATTAAGGTTGGGTGGATTTCTCGATCTGATCCTTCTGACATGTACAAAGATTAAGGTTAGATGAATTTCTCGACCTGATCCTTCTGACACTCAAACTATTTACCTACAAGCATGGAGTAATCTTAGT
Organism: Musa acuminata AAA Group; assembly: GCF_036884655.1. Taxonomy (NCBI): domain Eukaryota; kingdom Viridiplantae; phylum Streptophyta; class Magnoliopsida; order Zingiberales; family Musaceae; genus Musa; species Musa acuminata. The sequence continues at coordinate 36,660,972 of NC_088333.1, read as the reverse complement.
GAATAGTCATTGACTTTGATTTCTTCTTATATGGAGGGCTTTTTATAATGGAGTAAGGTTGGGCTGTCACATGTTGAGTATGTATTGGAACAAATATTACCCCTATCACATAGCATGACCACAAGATGAGTGATTTAGACCACAAGATACAGCTTAAGCGACTCTTGGATGGATAATGATATTTTGAATAATATTATTAGCAATGCTAGATACTTTCTGTGTCGATTGTGGATCTTCCTTTCTTATGAAATATACACTTCAAGCTCAACAAAAGGAGATAAAATGGTTAGAACTAAATATGCTATGATTTATCCTTGGAATATTCAAAATTATTAAGGCAAACCTGGAATCGGGTTGGTTTCTTCTCGCTCTTGAAAGTTTATAAGAGTGTTGAACTTGATAGGAAAAAGGGATAGAATTATCAAACAGAGAAAAAGTAGGACAAGCTTCAATCTTCTATATTTTTCTAAAAAAACTCTTTACAGAAACTCTATATATTTCATGACTTAACATATGAGGTTTATATAGTTCCAAAAATATATTACATTAATTGTATTCAAAATGAATCATTCTCTTTTAAGAAAATTTTCAAGTATCAATAACCAATTTGACTTATCCTTCCATAAATATTTAATCTATTTTTTCCTCTTGATGTAATGAATCTCTCGTGATGCAATGAACATTTCTTTTGATAAAATTAATAGCTTTATGATACTTGAATAAGTTTAATTCCAACATTCTCTCCCCTTAAACTTATTTCATCTAACATGCCAAATTTCTTTCTAAGTTATTGAAATATTTTAAATTTAAGAGGTTTTATAAGTATATCGGCCACTTGTTCACTTGTCTTAACATGATGTAGCTCCACTTCTTTATTTTTGATATGATCTCTTATAAAATAAAATCTTGTATCGATATGTTTCGATCTTTTATGATTGACTGAATTCTTAACTAAAGCAATAGCTAATTTGTTATCAACGTAAATCCTAGTTGACTTCTCATATGGCATATGAAATTCTTGGAGTAATCTTTTTAGCTAGATTGCATGATAAATACTAGAAGAAACTGTTTTATAATCTGCTTCACAATTTGATAGAGCAACGATCTGTTGCTTTTTTGAAGACCAAGTGAATGTAGCTTCACCAAACTAAAATAAAAATCTAATTGTACTTTTTTTATCATTATAACTTCTGGCCCAATCACTGTCACTATATCCGATGAGCTCCAACCTTTTAAATGATGAATAGAACATTCCATACTCAATTGTTCCTTTAATATATCATAAAATTCTTTTAACGATATTTAAATGAGATGTCTTAGGAACTTTCATATTTCTACTTATTAAACTAACTCCAAATAGTATATTAGGTCAAGTGCATGTCAAATACCTTAAACATCTAACTAGACTTTTATAATAAGTTAGATTAACGTATTTACCTTTACCTTCCTTGATTAACTTGGTGTCATATTCAACAGGTGTATTTGTAGGATGACAATCTTCCATAGAAAACTTCTTTAGAACCTCATTTGTATAATTTTCTTGTGAGATAAAAATTCCTCTATTGTCTTATATAACTTTAAAATCGAGGAAATAAGTCATTAAGCTCAAATCGGTTATATCCATTAGAGTTAGATTTCGTATATAGAGCATATTTATGTGGACATTTAAAAAAATTATTTTGAATAAAATAAGCATCTATTCAAGAATTCCATGCTTGTGGGGCTTGTTTAAGCCAATAAAAAGCTCTCTTTAACTTATATATTTTGTCTTCTTATTCATAAATAATAAAACTAGGGGGTTGTTGAATATATACCTTTTCTTCAAGAACTTCATTAAGAAATGCTGATTATGCTAGTCATAGGTGCCCAGCAAGCCAATCACGTGAGTGATGGCACGTGTGACTTGACACGAATCTTTTTGCTTATTATATTTTGGTATTTATCACTTTATATTGATTATTGCATATATGCATGTATAAATTGTGATGTCCTTGGATCCATGCAATGAGAATCGGATCGTGATGAGATCACAATAATGAGACCGATTCACCTTTAAACACATATCCTAAATAATCCCGGTCATAACTTACTCGAGAGGAATATCGTGATAACTAGATAGACTGATGTGCTATATATCCATCCATATAATGGATGCAGCTGGTCTCATAGCTGCTCGTGTGAGGACACTAGGGATATAGTACAGGTGCTCATTGGAGAATGAGTTCACTGATTGATCCGCTTTTGGAATGCTAGATGGTTGAAGATGTCTTATTGTCAAATAGTAATTCTATAATCCTAGTGGTTTATTTAGTCCTTAGACTTGAGACACTAATGATGTCTTGTATGAGTGCTCCACTCTTTGATACCAGACTTATAGGTTTTGATGTCTCAAATCTAGTACAACTGGTCATTGGGAGTGGCAGTCGACCTTACGAGGGCTATTGAGTATCGATAAAGGATCACTCACTCTCGACGTCATAATAGGAATATCCCATGTGTTCTTGCTCAGACAAATCCCTGGCTATGGTCATTCAGGTTGAGAGAGAAAGAGTTCTCTGGGAGAATCCAATTAGAGTGAGACTCAAGTAGAAACCGTATGGGTCTGGCAGCACAATGCTCGATATACGGTCTCTAGGATATTAGATAGATGAGGGACTATAGGTACATGATAACTGAGGACAAATAGGTCTAATGGATTGGATTCCCCTGTATCGTTTGGGGACTACGGCGTAGTAGCCTAGTACGTTCGTAGTTAATGAGTCAAGTGAATTATTATAGAGATAATAATATAATAATTCACTAAGTTAGAAGGAGTTCTGACAGGTATGACTCATGGTCAGCTCGATATTGGGCCTAGAGGGTCACACACATTTGGTAAGCATTGCGATGAGTAGAGGTTCGGATATAAGATATCCGCTAGAGCCCTTGTCTTATTAGATATCTAATAAGCCCCTAAATTTTTGGATCCCATGGACGAGATCTAATAAGAGCCCATGAGAGATTATTGGATAGAGATCCACTAATCTTAAAGGCTTGGGTAATTGGATGCAGATCGAATACCCACTAAGGGAGGATCCATTAGGTTTTAATAGGGGGCCTCTATAAATAGGAGGGATTCAGAGCCTCATAGGTTAAAGCCTTTGCTTGCCTCTCCTATTCTCCTCCCCCTCTCTACCTTAGAGCAGGCCTAGAGTTTTGAGGAACATTGTCGCAGCCCTGCTGTGTGGATCATCGCTAGAGAGGAGGACGCTTGAACTCCTTCAACCTCTCCTAAAGATCTACAAGGAAACAGAGATATACGATCTCCCTAGGTAACACAATCTACTCTATATGCAGTTTTAAGTTTCGTAGATTTTGCATATCAATCTTTGCACGACGACGAACATCTCTTTGGAAATAGGAGATTTTATTTTTCTTGTTCTTCCGCTATGCATGTGATGTCACCCCTAAGATTTCCCAATAGATTTGATATTTATTTGTAAAATTTTTCATTTCATTTGAGCTTCTAGAGAGATAAGTAATATTACTATCTCCAATCGAGCAACTGGTGCAAATACTTCATGCTCAATCCTATATTGTTGTTTATATACCTTTGCAACCAATCGGACCATGTATTTCTCCACCTCTCCTTTTGTATTTCGTTTTTTTTTAAGATCCACTTAACATCGATAGCTTGGTAGTCTTCTGGAAGTGTAGTAAGCTCCTATGTATTATTTTTGTTAATGGCACGAATCTCCTCATTCATAACTTGTCGCCATTTTTCTTCTCTATAAGCTTCTTTGAAGGTTAATGAATGCAAAATGATAAAATAAAGATAGTTCATCATTGTTAGTATCAATTATTCGAGTCACATCATATAGCTCCTAAATTGGTCTTATCCTTTTTATAATCAGACTTCTTGAATCATGTGACCTAGCTGATCTAGGTGATGATTCTGGTAAAGCCACTTCAGTGCTTGTTTGTATTATATCATCTTCTTCTGAAGTTATAGCTTTCTTATACTTTTCTAGTTTTAAATATGTTGTTCTTGATATCTGATGTAGGCATCTACAAATACTCTTGATATCTGATATAGGCATCTACAAAACCCAACCTCACCATCCCTACACTCTATTTAGCATAGCAGCTTCAAGAGCCTTTCTTAAGTTGGCAAGACTGAAAAGAGTGAAAATTGCAAATAGCTAATATAATTTTGTAACACATACCAGCAACTTGCAAATTGCTTTGAACTACTGTTAAGCAAAGATTTATGTTTTCCATAGATAATAATAGCTTGAGCTTCCCAGTACAATACACGTTCATTTACAAAGGCTTTCAAATATTTCAGACTAAAGGAACCATAGACGGAGCAAGCATAGTACAATACACGTTCATTTACAAAGGCTTACATATATTTCAGAATAAAGGATTCATAGAAGAAGCAAGCATCGTCATACAATCAAAGTGGAACAGGATGTACAAGTAACAAAGAGATATATTCCTTTGTCTTCGTAGAGGAGTTGGTGTATCCATCGATGTACTTATATATATTTTCCGCCATTCGTGAAAAATTAACAATCCTTTGAAGTAAAGCAACGGGGAATGCAGTTTGATTGAGGCACTCTTCATTTATATCCTTCCATGCATCATCAACTAGAACTTGGAGCTTCTTACATGCCACATGCACATCTGTTCCATATTCTTTCATGTAGCATTGGACTGTGGAGGCAACATGTTCCCTAGTTTGTTCCAACTGTAAATTTCATGAAAAAAGAGGATTAATGATCTACAAATTGAATTCTAACGGATCCTTTCAGGATTTACATGTTCATTATATTAAAACAAATTGATAGACTATTATCAATAATAAGGTGTAGATGAAAGGAATTTGGGAATCTACAGATGTGGAAGCTTACGAATGGGAGTTTTTTTTGTTTGTACTAGATTTCTTAATATAAAATCATTTAAGGAGTTCAGCAAAACTTTGATAATGCAATTGAGTGACACAAGAAATGCTTTTGAGGAGATAAATAGAAGGAATATTGAAGACAACTTTGGAGATTACCTATTAAACCTCAATTATGGTCCATCTCATCTAATTGGAGAATGTATGTTATTTTTTTTTTCTTTTTTTTGTGTTATCATATTTCTACTACGATAGAAATCAGTGCAAAATTTACTATAAAAAATGTTTATATTATATAAAACATAGGAGATTATATTATGACCATACCTCATGTGAAGTAATGTCATTCATGATACGACCAATTATTGCAGAAGCTTGGACAATCTTTGGGAAACTAGTAATCCACTTAAATACCTCCTCAGTTGCTATTTCTCCCATTCCAACGAAAGAGGCACATTCGAGCATAGGACATGCTGAACTTATGAGGGAAACATGTAGATGTTCTTCCAAAGTTGGTACGTAATGTTGATCTCTCCATTTGGATTCCTCAAAATAAACTTCAGATAAAACTTTCATCTGTACCCAAGTAAAACAAAACCATTCCTTAATGTTTGTAATGCATGAGTAGCGTCTACAAGTGGGACAATCTAAGTTCAATACTGTGAAATGCTTATTCTTTGTATTGGCCGATTCATTTATTGTTTATGTAATGCTAATTAATAAAAATGAAAATAAGAAGAACCTTATAATCTCATCACTCACCGCTTCCTTTAGATAGGTTATGCGATATTTCTCACCGGAAGCCAATAAATCTTCAAACTCTTCAAAGGTGTGGATTAGCTTTAGATAACAATCCTTCATGTACTCTGGTAATTGATGAACAACCTTCGCATCCCACCTGCATATGTATTAGTTTCACCATCTTTAGAAAAATAGAACATAAACATACATGTTGTTATTTTGCTATACACAATGACTAAAACTATTATGCGATCTTTTATTTTCTTATGTGATATTATCAGTGGCACCTTTTGTTATCATCTATTGAGCCATGATAGTAAAAGGTAATCTGTCCATCGATATAAGATTTACGAACCTTTGAATTGCCTCAGTTAGTCGGTGACTCTCCTCCAATGTGCTATAGACATCATATATGTCGTCCAGAATTGAAATAAGGGCAGTCACCTTGGTCGTTATCACTCGTGCACGAGAATAATAGGGTTGAAAGTATACTCCCAAGATCCAGAAATAGCATTCCACCAATCTATCTCGAGCAAAACTGAGATTTTTTGAGGAGACTAAATCATTCCACCACCTTCAAGTCGTTCACAAATCAAAATGGCATTACATATCAATTAAAATTTTGATGGGAGGAGGAACCAAGCTCAGCAATTAGCCTTCACTTTACATTTGCAACATGATTGTATCTTTCATTCTTTATAAAAATCCAGAAGAAATATAGCTCCAAGGAATTCAGAAGTGAGGAGGAGCTTACTTGGTGATGTTCTCAAGCTCCTCGCGATGAAGAGATTGCAACAAATTGAAGTCCAACTTTGCAAGCTCCAGGATGGCATCATCTCGTGTGGCATCCTCTTGGTATATAGATATGTATTCTCTTGCCAAGAGCCTTCTAATTCTCCTACAGAGAGGTGTCTCGAGGTCAAGAGACACTTGCGTTGTTAATGGTGGTTTAAGATCAGCTAATGCAGACACTAGGCTATTCCTCGTAAAAGAGATGGCTTCATCAAGAATGATCTCCCCATGAGTCCCAAGATAGGCTGCGTTGTACAAGCTCAACAGTCCTTTCACATCACTCCCCAAGGTAGACATGAAACTCCCTCCCTCATCTTTGAACTTGTTAAAGACAACTACAGAAATACATAAGATTTTCTGTTTTGAGAAAAAAACAAACAGTCATATTATCAAAATTAATTTACCGTTTTAAGTGATTACGTGATAATCAATACAATGACTTTTGTGTGTGATTTTTATGTCTATTTTACCGAAGAAAATATTTTTGGTACTGCCAACGTCTATGAGTGAATTAAAAAAAAGATGATTAAAGAAGATCGTATTGTTTTGGAATTAATATATATATATATATGTATTTATATATATATGTATTTATATATATATATATACATACATATATATATGTATATACTTATATATATATATATATATACATATATGTATATACTTATATATATATATATATACATATATGTATATATATGTATATATTTACACACACAGATATATATATATATATATATATATATATATATATAGAGAGAGAGAGAGAGAGAGAGAGAGCGAGAGAGAGAGAGAACAAAGTACATCTTTTTAATATAGTTGTTATAGGAGATCAAAACGTTTTGAGAAGTGTGAGGTCATTCATGTACAGAGAAGAAATTATGCAGCAAAATGACCAGCTAATATTGTTAGAAGCCATCGGATTGATTGTTCAGTGACTTCTTTTTTGATGGGCTGATTAAGTTGTCTTCTTAAAACAAAAATCCTCCTTCATTTCTAAAATACAAATTAAATTACTTTTGAAAACATAATTATAGATAAAACATACAAATACATCTACTCCAATGAAACGTAAGAGCATATTACCAGGGGTCACATGATACCCTTGTTGTCTCAGCAGGCGAAACCGGAGAGCAGTATCGTAGAGACCATGATCGTTAAAATCGGCATCATGGACTCGGTTTAATGCTTCACTTATTTCTTTCTCGAAGTGATAACTCAATCCAAGAAGCTGGATTGAATCGACCAAGTCCATAGTTTGCAAGATGTCGGTAGTGTCCTTGAACATGCTTCTTACCTGCTCCATCAGTTCTGCAGCTCTCTCTTGCATCCTTGCATCGCACTCCTGCATCCTCCAAGCATAGCAATTAATTGTTCAACCAACAAAACCGAAAGAAAGTAGCAAGCGCACATTTTTCATTTTAATGAAACATTAACACCATTCGTTCTCGGAGAGTTTCTTGCCTAAAACTTAGAACATATGTGAGATATATGTGTATATACATGCCTGTGTACTGGGGGAGGACTCGGCCTGTAAGATAAAGTAATCACCCCAAACGGTGGGAGGTAGCTTACAGACTTGCGAATCACCACTTCATCACCTGGAACGTGTGGCTGCGAAATTACGTTCTCCATTCTGATCTGGATGCAAGTGATGAGAGGATGGCGAGAGCCTGCAACCTTGTGTAGCAATTTATAGTCTTAAATCTGGTTTGGTTTCGTAAGTAACACGTTTTATGAGAAAGAAGATAACGAATGGGCCGTCAGGGACTGTACGCTCCTTTTTGCTTGCCTTATGTTGTAGCTTATCCATAATATGAGAAAGAAGATAACATGTTTTAGCTTATCCATCTTTAATTGGCGTCCACCAGAATATCTTAAAATTGGTATGATTAGATTTGCATCCAATAATATAGGGGAAAGACGAGATATAATTAGTTTTGCATCCATCAGCCTTGCTCTCACTCTCGTAATAGAAACTATAAATCATGTATATAATCGTATATTAACTTAATTTTTATTATAAACTCTAAACAGTGTCAAACTCATCATATCAGAAAAAGTCTACTCACTCTCAAACTATAAATAATATTATATATACTATAGTTTAACTTTCAACATTTTTTGCATGTGTGTATCAATCGAACTCTCTTTTAATTTAAAGTGTTAAATTTCTTTCAAAATCTACCTACATATTCTTGTAGGAGTGATCCACTCATACACTCATGCGTTGGTTCATTTTGGGATGCTGCATCTTCATTCAATCATCAAAACTCCAATTTGATTAGTTACCAAATCATCTCTGCAAGGTAACTCCAATTTGATCAGAGTGAACATAAATTGGATGCTTGAACTTATATTATATATGAATTGACTCAGATTCGTAACATGAGTAGGTTATATGCTATTCGAACGCATACTAGACTAAATTCTTAGATTTTTGAATTCACATAATCCGAATTGGAAACATTCTTTTAATATGAATTTCATCCATTAAAATTATAGTTTTATTACCGAACAATTATGGTTTCATCCATTAAAATTATCGTTTTACCTTTATAAACTCTTTTAATTTCAGTCAACATCCTTAACAGCTTTGCCCTTTAAAAATCAGATATTTTCACTACATATTTTGAAAAATTATATTTTTTGCCTTTTGAATCAAATATTTTTTACTTAGATAATCAAATCATAGTAAACTTACAAATATAATTTATCATATTAATTTAGAAATGTAACTAAAACATGGGCCAATTATATCATGTGCCTTATATAGGGATGAAATAAGAAAACAATATAATAATTTCATAGGACTATAATATATTGTTCTTGAAAGTCGAGTTAAACAAAACTGGTCTTAGAAAACATTGTTTGTTAATATATGAAAACATTTTTGTCACGTCTCACTCCTTTCCTTTCCCATTCCAACTCTCTCTCAAGGTGATTAATTCTACAAGCGGCACCATGATTAGTACTTTAGGTTCCAAAATACAAAAAACTTTCTTTGTAAAATTGCTAATAGATTTTTTATAATTTCACACCCCAAAATATAAAGGACTCTTCTTTATAATAACTAGGAACACATGTTATCTACTGTTACATGAACACATGCTTTCACACACAGATATACACATGAATATGCGTATGTACACATGCATACACATAGCCGTAAACACATAGCAAAAGTATTATCTAAGATATTCTATAGTCAGACATATATTTTGGCCATAGAATCGTAATATGATTAAATCGGAATATGATTAAGATATTATCCATTCTACTTTAATACCATTTTAGAAAACATAACAAGTACTAATATAAAATTTAATATACCACACATCTCATTGAATTTAAATCTCATATATAGAGATTTGGTTTTCTTTACTACAAAGAGAAAGGATGTACAATGGCATCTAATATTCTGTATTACCGAGCAAAACAATTATTTTAATTTCTCATAATTAATTTTTTCTATGATTGCATTAGTTGGATCATGTAGATCTACATGTTAATTGAAAGTGATTCATTGTACGATTGTCCTTTGGATTGGTTCGACAACGTGTTGGGATTGTCAAGGAAGATAGTAGCCAATTTTATCCTGATTTCTTTTATCTCTAATGACAATGCATGTATAATTACATCAGTGTAATCTCCTTTCTCTAACTATCACATCAATCTAATTTCTATAGAAGAAAATAAAAAATATTATAAGCCTTCCCATCATCCACATTGCTTGTATGATTCAATTAATCTATATCCCCATCAGCTGGATCAGCTCTACATAGCTGAGTGTGATTCATTGGACGTTGTTGTCCAACATTTGTACTAGGTTTCTTAATATAGTATCGAGTTCAGCAAACCTTTGATAATGCAATTGAGTGACACATGAAATGCTTTTGAGGTGATAAATAGAAGGAATATTGAAGACAACCTTTAGAGATTATCTATTAATTTTCATTTATGTTTCATCTCATATAATGGATGAAGGTATGCTATTTTTCTTATGCTATCGTATTTCTACTATAAGAGAAATCAATGCAAAATTTACTTGAAAAATATTTATATGATATAAAATACAAGAGATTATATTATGACCCTAATGGATATAAAGAGAAATAATTTTTTGTATATGAACCAATGCTAACATGCCATAACACACAACGGAATTAAATAGAATCACAATCAAATATAATACCAAGATTTACGTGGTAAACCCCTCCAATGTGAAGGGTAAAAATCACGAGAAAAACTAGAGATAATCCACTATAAGAATAATGAGTATACAAATATCAATCTCTTGTCCAAAACCCTAGCAACAATCACAAAAGAATAATTGGGATATAAGGATCACGTCACTGTGCATAATATCTAAATTCTCCCCAAGTAATCACAGCATGAATCTACTATAGATATGATCTAATATGAGATGAAAATACTACTAGATGATTGAGAATGGTCTCTCTACATTATACTTATTTTCTTCCCTTTCTTTCTCTTATTTTTCTCCTTTTTGAATCAAGTTGGTGCAACAATTTCGTTATTGCTACTATAGATATGATAAGAAGTACCTATGTCAATCACTTACTCATGATCTTGACACACACAAGAAAAAATATCATCTAAATGAGACAAAATCAAATAATCACCACCCTGCATTGTAGTTGTAGTATTATCATTTGACTCTGTAGACTCTACTTATTTTCCTTTTTTCTTGCTCTTCTTAGGTTGCTTATATTGATTCTTGTAATGTCTTTTTTCACTACAGTTATAGCAAACAATATCTTTTCTTAATCTTGACTTTCTTCTACCTATGCGTGAACTGCTTCTATACTTTAACCTTCCTTTATTCTCTAAGATAAGTGCACATGAATCATTCTGAGATGTTGATGAATTCTTTCTTCTCAACTTCTCATTTAATAAACTGTTTATTACTTGACTCATAATGACAACACCATCTGGTGCAGAATTACTAAGGGAAACCACTAGTGTCTCTCAACTTTTTGGCAATAAACTGAGAAGTAACAATGCTTGTAACTCATCATCAAGAGACATTTTCATAGAGGATAACTAGTTAGTGATACTCTATATTTCATTCAAATGCTCAGCAATAAAAGCACCCTCTCTATATTTTAGGTTCACAAGTTTTCTGATAAAAAAAGCTTTGTTGCGAGCTATTTTTCTTTCATAGAAGCTTTCTAACTTTTTTCAAAGAGAATATGCATAACTTTCAGTAGAAACATGGTGAAAGACACTATCATCAAGCCACTATCGAATAAACTCAATTATTTTTCGATTTAACATCTTCCACTCATCATCTGTCATAGTTGTAGGTTTTACAGTATCCTCTTGCAAAGGTTCATACAAATCGATGCAATATAAGAGATATTCTATTCTTAGCTTCTATATCATCCAATTGTTTCCATTCAAGCTAATCATGCGAGAAACATTACTAGCCTCCATATTCAAATACAAAATTAAATCACCAAAACCCTGCTCTAATATCAATTGATGGGATATAAAGAGAAATAAACTTTTGTATATGAACAAATACTAGCAGGCCATAACACGTAGCGGAATACTAAGATTTACGTGGAAAACCTCTCCAATGTGAAGGGTAAAAACCCTAAGATAAATTAGAGATAATCTACTATAAGAATAATGAGTATACAAATTTCAATCTCCTACCTAAAATCCTAGCAACAATCACAAGAGAATAACTGAGATACAAGGATCACGTCACTGTGCACAATATCTAAATTCTCCCTAAGTAATCATAGCAAGAATCTATTGTAGATCTGATCTAACATGAGATGATAACATTATTAGATGATTGAGAACAGTCTCTCTACGTTATCCTTATTTTTTTTTATTTCTTTCTCTTATTTTTCTCCTCGTTTTTGAATCAAGTTACTATAGCTATTTTCATCCTTGTTGCTCCTTTTTTCTGTCTTAAAAACGTAGCCATCGTACCCTCTTAATATAAATATAGGGTTTAGAGAAAATGAAAGTGGATTGTGGGCTGTTAAAGCTTACTGTAGGCTGAATCTAGTGAGCTGTCAGCTCAACACATACCTTATGTGAAGTAATGTCATTCATGAGATGATCAATTATTGCAGCAGCTTGGACAATCTTTGGGAAACTAGTAATCCACTCAAATGCCTCCTTAGTTGCTATTTCTCCCATTCTAACTAAAGAAACACATTCGAGTATAGGATATGCTGAACTTATAAGGGAAATAGGTAGATGTTCTTCGAAAGTTGACACGCAATGTTGAACACTATTTAGATTCCTCAAAATAAGCTTCAGATAAATGTTTCATGAGTACCCAAGTAAAACAAAATTATTTCTTAATGATTGTAATTTATGAGTAGTGTCTATGAGTAGGATAATCTAAGTTTGACAATCTAAGTTCAATACTATGGCATCTGAAAAGTGAAAATAATAAGAATAAGAAGAATATTAAAATAATAAAAATAGGTTATGTAATATTTCTCACTAGACGTCAATAAATCTTCAAACTCTTGATTAGATTTAGATAATAATCCTTCGTATACTCTAATAATTGATGAACAACCTTCGGCGTCCCACCTGCATGCATATGTATTAGTTTCACCATCTTTAGAAAAACATAATATAAACATAGATGTTATTATTTTGCTATACACGATGAGTAAAACTATTTTGTGATATTTTATTTTCTTATGTGATATTATAAGTGGCACCTTTTTTTATCATATGATGAGCCATGATAGCAAAAGGTAATCTATCCATCGATATGAAATTTGTAAACCTTTGAATTGCTTGAGCCAGTTGTTAACTCTCCTCCGCTATAAATATCATATATGTCGTCTAGAATTGAAATAAAGGCAATCACCTTGGTCATTATCACTCGTGCACGAGAATAGTAAAGTTCAAAGAATACTCCCAGGATCCAGAAGTAGCATTCCACCGTTCTATCTCGAGCAAAATTGAGATTTTTTGAGGGAGCTAAATCATTCCACCACCTTCAAGTCATTCACAAATCAAAGTATACTCCCATGGCAACAGCATGTTCACTTTGTGGAGGCTATGCTCCTCCTTGTCATCTATCAATCGTCTGTCAATTTTCTGTAATTAAAAAAGGCTGCATTACATACATGGCCCCCGTTGCAATGGCAACAGCCTGGCCTAGTTTGCAATCTATAGGGTTAAATTATTTGAGGTGGTATTCCTCGTGATGCTCCATTAATAATGCTTTAACTTCCTATAAACAAGTATATCTCTCATGCTCTATAACTCAATTGTGATTTAGCAATGGGATCAATTGGATCTTGATAATATATATATATATATATATATATATATATATATATATATATATATATATATACTCAAATCCAATTTGAATATTCAAATAATAATTAGTTAGACGTAAATATTTAAAGATAAGATTATGTGTACTGATTCGTAAGGGTCTTTGGGTACATTCCTTTTTAATTTAAAATATGAGATCTGGAAGATCAGTATACATAATCAAATTCAAATAAATTAAAAATAGATATGTATTCATCTTATGTGCTTAAATTATATTTAAAATATTTAAATAAAAAGAAAACATGTTGGAATTCAACCTATTATAGGAAAATTGTACTTAAAACATCGTGAATTTTATTTGACTCAAATTCAAATAAATACATGTTTCCATCAACCGAAGATGAGTTGTTTTCGACGTCAGGTCTTTGTTAAAGAGTCTGTTTTTGTGTTTGACGCCTTTCCGCGAACATGTGGCTGTGCTTATCTCTTCTCGGTGGTGGATGATCAGCTCCGGGAGTTCATCACGGTGGGTGACTTGTAACTGCAGCCTCAAATCAAATGAGACTTATATTTGGACTTAATGTCAGCTACAGCTACAGTTTTGTTTTTGTTTTTCGAAAAAGGGAATGCATTAGCACTTAAGAAGGAGTGTTCCAAAATAAAGATGATTGTGAGCAGAAGTGTCAAGTTGTGTGGGGATGAAGCTGAACTCGACAACCTTCAGCCTCATACAAAGAGTAGCATTATTAAAGACAGCAGAATCAGATCATATCCATATCTTGCTTAAGCTCTCCTGCTCTGTAAAATATTGGGTTTCAAGTTGCGATTTCTTCCGTTATTACAGTATTGTGTGCTTTAATTGCAACATAGTCAACTGCTCTGACCGATCTGTTGGCAGGTGACTATCAAGTTAAGAGTATTCCAGATATTAAAAATATATATATTATTATTAAAAAATTCTAGAAATAAAAGATTATTTTTGACAAAAACTTATTTCGAAAATCTATCCAATTATGCTTAAATGAATAATTTCTTTCTCGAAGTGACAACTCAATCCGAGAAGCTGGATAGAATCGACCAAGTCCATAGTTTGCAAGATGTCGGTAGTGTCCTTGAACATGCTTCTTACCTGCTCCATCAGTTCTGCAGCTCTCTCTTGCATCCTTGCATCGCACTCCTGCATCCTCCATAGCATAGCAATTAATTGTTCAACCAACAAAACCGAAAGAAAGTAGCATGCGCACATTTTTCATGTTAATGAAACATTAACACCATTCGTTCTCGGAGAGTTTCTTGCCTAAAACTTAGAACATATGTGAGATATATGTGTATATACATGCCTGTGTACTGGGCGAGGACTGGGCCTGTAAGATAAAGTAATCACCCCAAACGGTGGGATGGTAGCTTACAGCCTTGCGAATCACCACTTCATCACCTGGAACGTGTGGCTGCGAAATTACGTTCTCCATTCTGATCTGGATGCAAGTGATGAGAGGATGGCGAGAGCCTGCAGCCTCGTGTAGCAATTTATAGAGTCTTGAATCTGGTTTGGTTTCGTAAGTGTCACGTTTTATGAGAAAGAAGATAACGAATGGGCCATCAGGGACTGTACGCTCCTTTTTTATCGGCTTATGTTTTAGCTTATCCATCATCTTTAATTGACGTCCTATGATTAGTTTTGCTTCTAATAATATAGGAAAAAGACGAGATATAATTAGTTTTGCATCCATCACCCTTGCTCTCACTCTCGTAATAGAAACTATAAATCATGTATATAATCGTATATTAACTTAAGTTTTATTATAAACTCTAAACAGTGTCAAACTCATCATATCAGCAGTCTACTCACTCTCAAACTATAAATAATATTATCTAAACTTTAGTTTAACTTTCAACATTTTTTCCATGTGTGTATTAATCGAACTCTTTTTTACTTTAAAGGATTAATTTTTTTCAAAACCTATCTACATATTCTTGTAGGAGCGATCCACTCATATGAGTTGGTTCTTTTTGGGATGCTTCATCTTTATTCAATCATGAAACCTCCAATTTGATTAGTTCAGCGAAATAATTCTCGTTTTATTCGCATCAATCACCAAGTAAGTTTCTCTTCGTGCCTCGTGACATCTCAAGATGGCTTCCCTCTCGCAAAGATGCTGTCGCAACACCTACTCAAGATGGCTTCCCTCTCACAAAGATGCTGTCGCAACACCTACTCAAGATGGCTTCCCTCTCACAAAGATGCTGCCGCAACACCTACTGCCATGTTCAATGTCAGGATTTTGTCGCCTGACATAGTTATTTATAATATTTAATTACAATCACATTGCGCCATATGCAAGGATATATAAAATAATTAATTAAAAATAACATGGCATAACATAATGAAAAATTAAAACACAAAAGGATTCATGCTAGAGAAGGTGTTTGGGACCAATTTTGAGCATAAGACTGAGTGAGGAATTCCAAATCCTGTCAAAGTAGATATTAAGATCATTTTGATTTGTTGCTAAGATTAAGATATAACCAAGGAATCTATAGATTTTGGTGTTCGGAGTAATCAAGTTTCAGTAATAGAATTCTCAAATATTTTTCCCACATGTGGATGTGTGTGGTTGGTTGCACGGCATAGAACTAAAGCAGCAATGACTCATTTCAAAGAAGGCGCACGAGCGATCGTCTCTTTGACGTAAATATGTTATTAACATACAAAAAAAAAAGTTCACATGAGATTTTTAGATGAAAGGATTTGGAAGTTGATTGCCCACATGTCGATGCTCTCACTTGCTTGGCGAGGCCGACATGGGATAAACTTAAATCTATGAATTATTCGAACCTATAATGATATATTTATGCCATCATTACGAAACCCAAGGATGTATGACCTAAGCAATGTAGATTCAATAGGGTTTTTTTTCTTTCACCATTTGCAAACGGGATTTGATTTCATGGTCGTACTATTAATGATTATCAGCTAATTTATTGTGTACATACCATTCATCGAACGTTTTGGAGATTATCTAAATCTGGGTGTACGTATTGTTAGATCATCTAAATCTGCTGCATATATACTATTCATTGAACATTTTGTTATCAGATCCTCAAGTGGTATAACATGATAAAGCAGTCTCCACACACGCTCGGATGAAAGCCTCAAGACTTGCGAACCACAACCTCATCACCTGGAGCAAGTGACAGCAACTCCATAGTCTCCACTTTTTATGTGGAAAAAAACTAAATCTGGCAGATGGCAAGAGCATGTCCCCTTGTGTTGGAATTTATAAGGAATTCCAACACGAGGGACTATGGATTTCCCATGGCAACAGCATGTTCACTTTGTCGAGGCTATGTTCCTCCTTGTCATCCATCAATCGTTTGTCAAAGGGAATGCATTAGCACTTAAGAAAGAGTGTTGCGGCTGCTAGGCAAGGCTGTCGCATCAGCCTTCCCAAAATAAAGATGATTGTGAGCAGAAGTGTTAAGTTGTGTGGGGGGATGAAGATGAACTCGACAACCTTCAGCCTCATACAAAGAGTAGCATTATTAAAGACTGCAGAATCCATATCTTGCTTAAGCCCTCCTGCGCTGTAAAAAATATAGGGTTTCAAGTTGCTATTCCTTCCGCTATTACAGTATTGTGTGCTTTAATTGCAGCACAGTCAACTGCTCTGACCGATCTGTTGGTAGGTGACTATCAACTTAAGAGTATTCCAGATATTAAACATATATATATATATATATATATATATATATATATATATATAATTAAAAAATTCTAGAAATAAAAAGATTCTTTTTGACAAAAGTTAAAAAAGAAAAACTTCTTTCCAAAATCTATCCAATTATGCTTAAATGAATAGGCAAAAACAACATGTTGGCGGATTTTCTTAATATATATTAGAAGAAAATTATTGGAATTCATATCTATGATGGGATCTCCAAATATTAAAGACTGCTTATGGAATGTTCCGAACCCCACGGACATGATGGGACGTCTCGTGCCACAATCTATTTCATGGAGAGCTTTTCCATCAGTCGGCCGATGAGTCTGTCCTCGTGTTTCAAGCCTTCCGGCGAACATGTGGCTGTGCTTATTCCCTTCTCTGTGGTGGATGATCAGCTCCACGACTTGGAAGTTATCTGGAACTACAGCCTGACATGAGACACATGTTATATTTGGACCTAGAAAAAGGAAACGCATTAGCACCCAAGAGAAAAGAGATTACAGTTGGTGGAATTAAACTAGAATCATCAAGAGATTCATTTCATTAAAATTAAGATTCACATTCATTATATCAAGAAGAAAAAATAGATTAAATGTCTAAAAATGAATAAGTTAAATTGATTATTAGTTTTTGAAATGATTTCTTAAAATAGAATGATTCATCTTGAATATAATTAATGTAATGTATATTTGAGGACTATATAAACCTCATAGGGTCATGAAAGATATAGAGTTTCTGAAATTATAAAAAAATTTCTTAATAGAAATATAGAAGATTGAAGCTTGTCATACTCTTCCTCTGTTTGATAACTCTATCCCTTCTTCTTATCAAGATCAACATTTGGTATCAGAGTATATGTTAAACTATGACCTCTTCCTCAAGAACCATCTAACTAACTCCAGATCCTAGATTGACAAAAAAAAATTATGACATATAGTGCATCCAAATGAAGGTTCTTCTAGGCTCCCAAGATGTATGGGAGTTTGTAGAAGATGGATTTGCTAAACCAAGTCCAGCATAAGAAGGAGCAATGAATGCAGAAAGAAGAAAACAATTCAAAGAAAGAAGGAAGAAGGAGAAAAAAGCTTTGCTCACGATTTACCAAGGGTTTGATGATACAATGTTCGAGATCATCGCTCCAACAAATACTTCAAAGGAGACTTAGGAAATGTTTCAAAAAGCATTCGGTAGTGTTTATAAGGTAAAGAAATTTTATTTACAAGTTTTACGAGCCGAGTTTAAAAAATTATAGCAAGGTACTTCTGAAACTATTTCTGATTACTTCTCAAAGTGAAACTATTTATAATCTTAACAATCAATGTGATAAGGCAAATTTTGTTGAGGAAGAAAAGAATGAAAATCAAGTTTTGCTAATGAGATATGATAATTTGAATGATAATGAGTCTTTAACATGGTATCTAGATACAAGAGCCTTAAATCATATGTGTGGCATCAAAGAGCTATTTTCAGAAATGAATACAAGTTATTCCGAGAATATTACATTTGGTGATTTGTCTCAAAGACCAATAAGAGGCAAAAGTAAAATTCTCCTTGAACTTAATAATGACAAAGAATTATATATTTCATATGTATATTATATTCCTGATATGAAAAATAATATTCTAAGCTTGGGACAATTATTTGAAAAAGGTTATAATATTGAGATGAAAGATATGGCTCTCTCAATTAGTGACAAGAATAAAACATTGATATCACATGTGAAAATGGCAAAGAATAGAATGTTTCCTTTGCATTTTAGTATTTTTGATCAATCAAATTGTTTTAAAACTGATATTGAGGATATTTCTACACTTTGGCATCTTATTTTAGCTCACTTAAATTTTAAGGTTTTGAAACTTCTAGAGAAGTATAATATGGTAACATGAATGCCAAAAATTAATCGCCCATCAAAATTATGTAAAATATATGTCATGGGTAAGCAAGAAAGAAAGCATTTCAAAGTCAGAAGAACAAAAAGAGCATAGAATCGATTTGATCTGGTGCACTCAGATGTTTGTGACCCTATCAATCTAGTATCACTTAGAGGAAGCAGGTATTTTCTTACCTTTACTAATGATTATAGTAGCAAAACTTGGGTTTACATGTTAAACGAAAAGAAAGAAGTTTTAAACAAATTCAAAGAATTTAAGGATTTGGTTGAAAGACAAAGTTATTATTAGATTAAATATTTAAGAATAGATAGGGTTGGTGAATATATATCAAATGAATTTGAAAGTTTTTATAGAAATAATGTAATTTTACAATAATTCACCATGTCATACACATCTCAATAGAATGGTGTCTCAGAAAGAAAAAATAGGACTATCATTAATATGGTATGATGCATGTTAAAGGAAAGAAAAATTCCTAAAGAATTTTGGGGAGATGTTGTTGCTTGTATAGTTTATTTGCTTAACAGGTTTCCGACGAAACAAATTAGTAATGTTACACCAGAAGAAGCATGGAGCTTATAAAAACAAAGAGTTAATCATTTGAGAATTTTTGGAAGTATTGTATTTACTAAAATACTAGAAGAAAAGAGAACAAAATTAGAAGATAAAAGTCAAAAATATATTTTGTTAGGTTATCCAGAGAATTTCAGTTGTTACAAACTCTACGATCCTATCACTTGGGATACTGTAGCACTCCCAGATGTGGCTGAACAATTCCTCAATCACAACATAGTCAAAATCATGTAATGACTTTGAAACTTGAAGGGCTCGCCCGGTCCTCTCATTCAACGAGGAAATACTGGTCTCTAAGAAAACATTATGTTGTTCTAGTGGTCGATCGTCTATTAGTGCCAAGTTTCCAAATGCAGCATTTTAGGAATACCAATCTTAGATATTTGCTCATACATTAGATATTAGCACCATACGTATCACTGATTTTATTTTTATTCCAAGTACCAATTTGAATTAACTTTGAACTAAAGTAATACTCAGAATAAGTGTTAATATTAAGAAATGCAGGCTTCAAGTAAAAGGTATATCAAACAACGACCCTTATGATTAAAGGGGGAAGGGTGGTACGAGGTTTTTGGTTAGAGATGCTAGTCACTATATTATAGTTGATGATTTGACTCTATCTAAAACCTTGTACAATAACGAAGAACCTCATTAGCGTATCTTAAAATTTCGAGAAGTGATTGAAACCACCTCTATAGGTGCTCCGAAAAACCAAGCACATTATATAGTTTTGTAATGAAAACCCACACTTGATGACTTATCTCACTGATTGTAAAATTTTGCATATATTCTACGAAGAACATTCTAACATATTTTGTCTATGTCAATTTTGTTAGGCTTACGGTTCATTGGTTTAACTCATAGTGGGCTTTAATAGCTTACAGCCCACTTTAGCCTCAACTCTCTCTTCTCTTTTAATCTAAATCTGGATCTAAAAAGGAGTTAGGGGTGGCTGTGAAAAGGGTCGAAAAACTATAACAACGTGATTTAAAAAAAGAGAAGGAAAAGGTAGAAAAACAAGATAAAAAGGAAAGAGAAGAAAATAAGGACAACATAGAGACTGTTCTCATCATAGGTTCGATCAAATTTATAGTGGATTTTTACTGTGATCACTTGGGAAGATTTTGGATATTGTGCACAATGACATAACTCTTATCTCAGTTATTCTTCGTATGATTATTGCTTGAGTTTTAGGCAAGAGATTATGAGATTTATATATTCATTATTCTTATAGTGAATTTTCTCTAGCTTGTTCCGTGATTTTTACCCTTCATGTTAAATGGGTTTTTCACGTAAATCTTGGTGTCTTATTTGATTATGATTTTTATTTAATTCCATTGTGTATTATGCCTTGTTTGTATTTGTTTGTATAAAAAGTTTCATCGTTTTATCCCATCAAAATTTTCCTCTTGTGCCTAATTTGATGACATAATCTTGATATTTTGATTCATACTAATGCGAATGATTTAAAGATTATTTTTTTCCTTTCCTTTTATAGAAAAAGCTTTTACTTGCATTTATTAGGACTCGATCAAGTAGTGAGAGAAAACAAGAAGTTACTTACACAGAGAAAACGTATTCTTCAGAAAACCTGCAATAAGTTTCACATATCCGCACATAAGCACACACCTATATACATAATTTTGAAGATACGGTAGTGGGATACATGTCCCGTTTGGTTCACATGCAACATCCTTTAAACACACTGTAATACTTAAACAGTAGAAGGGATAGGAATACGAGGAGTTGCTAACAGCTTCAGCTCAGTTTTCCTTGTTACAGTAACTCCGTAGGTCTCGCTCATGTCCAACTCCTCTGGTTTCTTGCCATCCGGCAGTTTCCAGTCGAAGTAGAGGAGGAGCTGCGCCAAGGATAGGTGTACGGTGGCGAGCCCAAACTCCGTTCCAGGGCATTTCCGTCTTCCAGCACCGAACGGCAAGTACTCGAGGTTACCTCCTTTGAAATCAACGGATTTGCCTTCGAACCTCTCCGGCATGAAGCTCTCGGCCTCTTCCCAGTACTCTGGATCTCTGTTGATTGCCCATGAATTGACCAAGACTGGAGTGCCGGCTTCTATCTCGTAGCCGAGCACCTCACACGTCTTCCTACACATTCTTAGTATCAGGCTGATAGGTGGGTGAAGCCTTAGTGTCTCCTTAACGATCGACTTGAGGTAGTTCAGCTCCACGATGTCGGTCTCTTGTATCCTGTTCTTTCCCTTCAGCTCTTCCATCACCTCCTTCTGTGCTTTCTACATTATCTTGGGGTTCCTCATCAGCTCCGACATGGCCCATTCGATCACTACAGATGAGTTCTCGGTCCCTCCGAGTAACATGTCCTATAGATAGAATTATGGAATCGAAAGAGTTAGATGACGGAACACTGGTTTCATGTACATTGTGGACACTAACGACTATCACAGGAAGTAGCACTCACAAGGATCACAGCCTTTATTCCGTCCATGGTCATCGGAACTTCTAGTTCGGATTCGTCTTTAAGCCTTAGTAGCGCATCGACTATGTCCTCCTCCACTTCGGCTACTTGTCGGACTTTGTTCATCTTGGCCTTAACCTCATGCTCCTTAACTATGTCATCAAAGATCTTATCAAGCCTCCGGCGTATCCTCTGCAACTTGAACTTGGCACCTGACAGGACGTGGATGAGCTTCAGCAACGGAAACATGTCGACGGCATAGAGCCGTCCAAACACGTCGTTGGCCTCCCTGGTGACCAAAATGAACGTCTCCTGGTGCTTGCTTCGTGCGCCAATCGCCGCCCTTGATATGATGGCGTTGGACATTCTGAGGAGCTTCTCTCTCAAGCTGATCGGTTGTGTTGCCATGGAGATTTCTCGGATAAAGTTAAGGGTCTCTTCCTCCCTGATGGAGGCGGAAGACCGGATGCGCTTGGTTCCGAGCAGCTCCATGAAGCAGATGTAGCGCAGTTGCTTCCAGTAGGGGCCGTAGGAGGAGAAGATAACGTCGGAGCAACCGTAGAAGACGATATCTCCTACGACGAGCTCCGGCCGCGCGGCGAAGTTGGGGTCTTGGTTCTTCAAGATCTCTTGAGCGGTTTCCCGGGAGGAGGCCACCGCGAAGTCTACCCGGCCAATTCTGACAAGCATGAGAGGCCCGTAGGTGAGAGAGAGGCGGCGGAATGCGCGGAAGGGGATTTGGCCGGCCAAGTGGTGCATGCATCCGATGATGGGCAACCTCCACGGACCAGGGGGAGGTCGCGGATATTGGGCTTCGGACTTGCTGAATACTTTCTTGATGAAGATGATCAAGAAGAGCATGGTGGCTACCACAATGGGGACGGAAGCCAAGAGAAGATGCTCCATGGAAATGACGCAAAAAACTTGGCTATTCGCTAGTACGTTGGCCATCGGCCGAAGCTCTAATATATAGATGCACGCTTATGTTTGGCAGGAAACCCTCCACGTGCGGCACGTGCAAGTGCTGAATAAGACAGTAAGGTCAATTAATCCACCTGTAGTTTGTCTCTCCACTACATGTTGATAAGGGTTGGGAACCAAATGGATAAGGTTTTATTATTTTTATTTTTATTTTCTCAGAGTTGAAGAGTTTTAAACAAGATAGGAGTTCTTGTGATAGCTGAAGTAAAAGTATAGATTAACCTCTCTTTAGACGGATAGTAAATTTATTTAAAAAACAACTCTAATAGGAGATATAGCTGAAGTTAAAGTATAGATTAATGTCTCTTTAGAGAGACAGTGAATTTATTTGAAAAACAACTCTAACAGAAGAGATGAGATAGATCCAAGAGAGTAGTCGGAAGATATACATAATTTTAGAGATTATAAATTACTAGGCTTAATATTTTTTTGTTTTTCCTCTATCTAAAAATTGGGAATTAATCATACATGGTTAGAACAAGATCAATAGGTAAGTTTCATTATCATATTGCAAATCATGCTTGTCTATCTTGGACATCTAGAATTCTTGGTTCTTTCTTTTTCGAACAAATAAAGAAAGGAAAAGGAAGATGTATCTACTGGATATATATATATATATATATATATATATATATATATATATATATATATATATATATATATATATATATATATATAATTATTTTGCCTTCATGCTCTCTGTAATTATTTTGCCTCATTCACGGATTGGACCCAGCTCACATGTTATGTCACTAACAAAAACTTAATAAAGGTTTTATCCTTTCATAAATATTACTTTTAATACTTTTCACCACTGTGATTGTGCCTATAGAATCTCATAAGTTTAACTTCTAACATATTGTTTAACTTATTGATCATTTGTAAGGGGGTAAATCTTTCTCCTCAAAATGAATATACTTCTTCCTATAATATACATGATCCACACACTTTCTTATATTTATTTTAGTGTGCACACATATCTTCAATTAGTCAATTCATAGTTTAGCCAATTTGGTATTGCCATCTCATTTTGATAAATTGATTTATTAGTTTTATTTGGCTTGAGTGATTTAACTAAGTTTTACTGTTTAGAAACTAGACCATCCAAGTAAAAATATATCAATTTACTTTAATACCATTTTAGTAAATATGATAACTACTAATATAAAATTTTATTTACTAGCCATCTCATTTAATTTAAATCTCATATATAAAGACTATGATTTTGGTTCTTTTTTACTTAAAAGAGAAGATGTACAATAGCATCAATCTAATATTTGTTTAACAGAGTATGTCGTCCTTATTTCTGGACAATGTGTTGAGAGTGATTCATCATATTATATTATTAGGTATTGTTCTTTCGATTTGTTGGATTACGTGTTGAAAGTGATTCATTGTACTACATCACTAGTATAAAATCATGTAAATCTATATAAAATTTGAGTAATTAATTGTACTATATATTGTCCTTTAGATTCATTGGATGACGTGTTGAGAGTGATTCATTGTACTATATCACTAGTAGGATCATATAGAACTATATAAAAATTGAGTGATTAATTGTACTGTGTATTGTCCTTCGGATTCGTTGGATGGAGTATTAATAAAGGTAAAACTTCAAACCCTCCGTCGTGGGTTTGAAATTTTGTTCATGAAAACTAATGAATCAGTGCAAGATTTTCTTTCTCGAGTGACTGAAATTGTTAGTCAAATGAAATCTTACGGTGAACATTTTTCGAATCATATAATTGTTACAAAAGTTTTGAGAAGTTTAACTTCGAAATTTGATTATGTTGTTGCCGCAATTGAGGAGTCAAAAGATTTATCTACATATTCATTTGATGAACTAATAGGTTCGCACATAAAATAAGGTTGAATAGGTCACCTGAAAAAAGTGAGGAAAAAGCATTTCAGGTTAAGGGGGAGTCTTCTACTTCAAAAGAAGACAAAAAATCAGCAGGAAGAGGATGTGGCAGAGGAGAATTTCATGGTAGAGGAAATGGAAGAGGAAAAGGACACTTTGATGGACATAATGAACAAAGGCAATCAAATTATTGTAAAAAATTACAAGAGTGGAATTCAATGTCACTATTGTAAAAAATTTAGTCACATGAAGGCAGATTGCTGGAAAAGAGAAAAGCAAGCAAGCTATGTGGAGGAAAATGAAGAAAATAGTAAGTTGTTTATGACTCATTCACAAGTTCATGATATCTCAAATGATATTTGGTTTCTGAATAGTGGATGTTCTAATAATATGTCAAGCATAAAATCAATATTTAGAGATATTGATGAAACTCATAAGTTGAAAGTTAGACTTGGAGATAGCAAGCAAATCCAAGTGGAAGGGAAAGGAACAATTGAGGTGAAGACAAATTAAGGGAAGGTAAAATACCTTGATAATATTTTCTTTTTTCCTACTTTATCACATAACTTGTTGAGTGTTGGACAATTGATAGACGAAGGATATTCAGTAATATTTGATAATTGTTCATGCACTATTAAAGATAAAAAATCTGATTTGATTATAGTAAATGTTTGCATGACACAAAATAAGATGTTTCCACTTGATGTGTCAAATATTGAAAGGCATGAGCTTGTCACAACTCATAAGAATGAGTCTATTTTATGACATTTAAGATATGGACACCTTCACATTAAGGGTTTAAGGTTGTTAAGTCAAAAAGGATTGGTTTTCGGATTGCCCAAGATTAATACACTTGATGTATGTGAAGGATGCATTTATGGCAAACAAAGTAAAAAACCATTTCCTATTGGAAAAGCATGGAGAGCATCTAATTGTCTTGAATTAATTCATGTTGACTTATGTGGACCTATGAATACAAAATCATTTGGTAGAAGTCAATATTTTCTATTGTTTACGGATGATTATAGTCGCATGAGTTGGGTATATTTTTTTAGACTGAAATCTGAAACATTTGATAATTTTCAAAAATTCAAGTTGAAATTGGAAATCTGCACCATTTTGCTCTGGTGTATATGGTGCTGTCAATTCTTTATGAATACCATTTTTTTCATAAAAAGAATTAAACTCATTAGATAAAAATCCACCACCTCTATCCGTCCAAAGTGTCTTTATTTTTGAAATTTGATTATGTTGTTGCCGCAATTGAGGAGTCAAAAGGTATATTTTCATCTATATTTTTTGAAATTGAAATCTGAAACATTTGATAATTTTTGAAAGTTTAAGGCACTTGTAAAAAGACAAAGTGGTAGATATATAAAGACACTTCGGACAGATAGAGGTTGTGAAGAAAATGGTATTCATAGAGAATTGACAGCACCATATACACCAGAGCAAAATGGTGCAGCTGAGCGTAAGAATCGGACTGTCGTTGAAATGGCAAGAAGTTTGCTTAAAGGAAAACATCTTCCAAATTAGTTTTGGGCAGAAGCAATTGCAATAGCAATTTATTTGTTGAATATTTCACCTACAAAGGCTGTTATGAATCGAACTCCTTTTGAGGCTTGGTTTGGTATGAAACCAAGTGTTAGACATCTAAGAATTTTTGGATGTATTGCTTATGCTTTGATGAATTCACAAAATCATCACAAACTTGATGAAAATCTGAAAAATGCATCTTAATTGGTTATTCCTTACGATCGAAAGCATATCGATTATATAACCCTATTAGTGGCAAAGTTATTATTAATAGAAATGTTATATTTGATGAAAGGGCAAGTTGGAATTAGGAGACCAATAAAGGTGGAACACAAATGCAGATTCCAGTAGAACTAGACACTCCGTAGACTCAAGTGACAAATCCTGCTCCAACAAGTTCATCGTCAACCTTACCCAATAGCAGTTCAAATTCTGATTCCTCAGATGAAACTCCTCCAAGAAATTTCAGATTACTAACAGAAATTTATAACTCAGCATTTGCTTTGTTTATTTCAGATCCAACAAATTTTGAGGAAGCAGTTAAAAAAGAGGAATGGAGAAAAGCAATGAAGGAGGAAATCAAGTCAATTAAGAAGAATGAAACTTGGGAGCTAATAGATCTATCGAAAGAAAAGAAAGCGATTGAATTAAAATGGGTATTCAAAACAAAGTTTAAATGCAAATTATTTGGTTTCACTGATAGTGATTGGACAGGAGCTTTAGATGATCGAAAGAGTACTTCAAGCAAGTGGGGCCATAACAATGAAGTATTGTGGAACATATGAACAAGTTGCGGATATCCTCACCAAATCGCTTCCGGTTCAAAAGCATGTTTATTTTATGTCGCAAATCGGTGTATGCAACTATGAATCAAGGGGGAGTGATTTTATGTCGTAAATCGGTGTATGCAACTATGAATCAAGGGGGAGTGTTTGAGATTTGATTCATAGTTATCTATCTAGATAGTTATCATGATTTAGTGATTATAGAATGATTTCAATAACTACCTCAATCATGATCTAGTAGTTATAAGGTGGTTTCAATAACTATCCCATCTAGTAGTTATAGGGTAGTTATCACTAGGTCCTATAAATAGGACCATAGTTCATGAAGTAAGGAGATAGAGAGTGTGTGCACTTGGAAAAATGTTGTAAGTGTTCTTATGAATCCTCCTATTTTTAAATACTACATTAGTTTTGTTCAATCAAAAGGATTCTTTTACTTGCATCGTAGTATTCTATTATTTCCTTATCTCGAGGTCGAGAGACACTTGCGTTGTTAATGGTGGTTTAAGATCGGCTGATGCAGACACTAGGTAATTCCTCGTAAAAGAGATGGCTTCATCAAGAATGATCTCCCCATGAGTCCCAAGATAGGCTGCGTTGTACAAGCTTAACAGTCCTTTCACATCACTCCCCAAGGTAGACATGAAACTCCCTCCCTCATCTTTGAACTTGTTAAAGACAACTACAGAAATAAATAAGATTTTTTGTTTTGAGAAAAAAAACATACAGTCATATTATCAAAATTAATTTACCGTTTTAAGTGATTACGTAATAATCAATACAATGACTTTTGTGTGTGATTTTTATGTCTATTTTACCGGAGAAAATATTTTTGGTACTGCCAACGTCTATGAGTGAATTAAAAAAAAGATGATTAAAGAAGATCGTATTGTTTTGGATCACACATACAAATACTGTTAATATCCGCATCATGGATTTGACTTAATGCGTCGCTTATTCCCGTTTGAAAGTGATAATCCAATCCAAGTAGTATGATTGAACATGCTCTTTACTTGCCCCCTCAGCTCTTCAGCTCTCTATTTCATCCTTGCATCACACCTCTGCATCATCAATGAATATATATATATATATATATATATAGCAAAAGTATTATCTAAGATATTCTATAGCCAGACATATATTTTGGCCATAGAATCGTAATATGATTAAATCAGAATATTATTAAGATATTAGCCATTCTATTTTAATACCATTTTAGAAAACATAACAAGTACTAATATAAAATTTTATATACCACACATCTCATTGAATTTAAATCTCAGATACAGAGATTTGGTTTTCTTTACTACAAAGAGAAAGGATGTACGATGGCATCTAATATTCTGTATTACAAAGTAAAACAATTATATTAATTTCTCATAATTATTTTTTTCTATGATTGCATTAGTTGGATCATGTAGATCTACATGTTAATTGAAAGTGATTCATTGTTCGATTGTCCTTTGGATTGGTGGGACAACGTGTTGGGATTGTCAAGGAAGATAGTAGCCAATTTGATCTTGATTTCTTTTATCTCTAATGACAATGCATGTATAATTACATCAGTGTAATCTCCTTTCTCTAACTATCACATCAATCTAATTTCTATAGAAGAAAATAAAAAATATTATAAGCCTTCCCATCATCCACATTGCTTGCATGATTCAATTAATCTATGTCCCCATCAGCTGGATCAGCTCTACATAGCTGAGTGTGATTCATTGGACGTGCTGTCCAACATTTGTACTAGATTTCTTAATATAGTATCATTTAAGGAGTTCAGCAAAACTTTGATAATGCAATTGAGTGACACATGAAATGCTTTTGAGGTGATAAATAGAAGGAATATTGAAGACAACCTTTAGAGATTATCTATTAAATTTCATTTATGTTCCATCTCATATAATGGAAGAACGTATGCTATTTTTTTTATGTTATCCTAATCCTACTATGAGAGAACTCAATGCAAAATTTACTATGAAAAATGTTTATATGATAGAAAATACAGGAGATTATATTATGACCATACCTAATGTCATTCATGATATGACCAATTATTGCAGCAGCTTGGACAATCTTTGGGAAACTAGTAATCCACTTAAATGCCTCCTTAGTTGCTATTTCTCCCATTCCAACGAAAGAAGCACATTCCAGTATAGGATATGTTGAACTTATGAGGGAAATAGGTAGATATTTTTCCAAAGTTGGCACGCAATGTTGAGCACTCAATTTGGATTCCTCAAAATAAGCTTCAGATAAATCTTTCATCTGTACCCAAGTAAAACAAAACAATTCCTTAATGTTTGTAATTTATGAGTAGTGTCTACGAGTAGGACAATCTAAGTTTAATACTTCGCATCTGAAAAGTGAAAATAAGAAAAATATTATAATCTCATCACTCATCACTTCCTTTAGATAGGTTATGCGATATTTCTCACTAGAAGTCAATAAATCTTCAAACTCTTCAAAGGTGTGGATTAGATTTAGATAATAATCCTCATGTACTCTAGTAATTGATGAACAACCTTCGCGTCCCACCTGTATTGGTTTCACTATCTTTAGAAAAACATAACATAAACATAGATGTTGTTATTTTGCTATACATGATGAGTAAAATTATTATGCGATATTTTATTTTATTATGTGATATTATTAGTGGCACTTTTTGTTATCATATTTTGAGCCATGATAGTAAAAGGTAATCTGTCCATCGATATGAGATTTGCGAACCTTTGAATTGCCTTAGTGAGTTGTTGACTCTCCTCCAATGTGCTATAGACATCGTATATGTCATCCAGAATTGAAATAAGGGCAATCACCTTGGTCGTTATCACTGGTGCACGAGAATAGTAAAGTTCAAAGAATACCCCAGGATCCAGAAGTAGCATTCCACCAATCTATCTCGAGCAAAATTGAGATTTTTTGAGGGAGCTAAATCATTCCACCACCTTCAAGTCAATTCACAAATCAAAGTATACTCCCATGGCAACAGCATGCTCATTTTGTGGAGGCTATGCTCCTCCTCGTCATCCATCAATCATCTGTCAATTTCCTGTAATGAAAAATGGCTGCAATCTATAGGGTCAAGTTTTTTCATAGGGTCAGGTTGTATTCCTCGTGGTGGTCCATGAATAACATTTCAACCACTCTCTTGATGATAGTAGCCCCATCAATCTCCATGAAACTGTGACGGATACGTGGGAGGGGATCGGATTGAGCGAGTTTATGGTTGTGTTCCTCCTACTGGTCCATTAATAATGATTTAACTTCCTATAAAGAAATAAATCTATCACATTATATAACTCGATTGTGATTTAGCAATGGGATAAATTGAATTTTAATAAAAAAAATATGCACTCAAATCTAATTTGAATATTCAAATAATAATTAGTTAGACTTAAATAAAAAAAAAAGACTCTCGTGGGATCATTTTCCTGACATAAATCTTAGACTCAAATTTAAATAAGCTTAAATTATACTTAACATATTTAAATAAAAGAAAACATGTTGGAATTTAACTTGAAGATCAGATTTGGATTTTACTTAATATAGAAAAATTGTACTCAAAACATGTTGGATTTTACTTGACTCAAATTCAAATAAATACATGTTTCCATCAACCGACGACGAGTTGTTTTCGGCGACAGGTCTTTGTGAGTCTGTTTTCGTATTTGACGCCTTTCGGCGAACACGTGGCTGTGCTTATCTCTTCGCTGTGGTGGATAATCACCTCCGGGAGTTCATTACGGTGGGTGACCTGTAACTACTGCAGCCTCAAATGGGACGTATATTTGGACTTAATGTCAGCTACAGCTACCGTTTTGTTTTTGTTTTTCGAAAAAGGGGATGCATTAGCACTTACGAAAGAGTGTCGCGGCTGCTAGGCAAGGCTGTCGCATCAGCCTTCCCAAAATAAAGATGATTGTGAGCAGAAGTGTTAAGTTGTGTGGGGATGAAGCTGAGCTCCACAACCTTTCAGCCTCATACAAAGAGTAGCATTATTAAGTGCTCGAGTCGCTGTACTCAGCACCATCAATCGTTGAGTGCCTGAGTCGTCCAACTCGACACCATCAGTCTCCAAGTGCTCGAGTTGCTATACTCGGCACCATCAGTCCTCAAAGTGCCCAAGTCACTGTACTCAACACCATTAGTCCTCAATTGCCCGAGTCGCCCCACTCGGCACCATCAGTCTTCAAAGTGCCCGAGTAGTTGTACTCGGCACCATCAGCCTTCAAAGTGCCCGAGTCACTGTACTCGGCACCACCAATCCTCAAGTGCCCGAGTCACCCCACTCAGCACCATCAACCTTCAAAGTGCCTGAGTCACTGTACTCGGCACCATCAGTCGTCAAGTGCCCGAGTCGCTCGACTCAGCACCTTCAGTCTCCGAGTACTCGAGTTACTCTACTCAGCACCATCAGTCTCCAAATGCCTAAGTCGTTATACTCAACATCACCCGCCTTCAATAAATATCCAAGTCGCTGGTTTTGGCACTATCAAACCTTAAGGGACCAAGTTGATAAACCACGGGGCTTCAAAGCATTCGGTCAACAGTGCCAAAGCTGCTCAGTTTTCAAACAACATAGCCTACCTAGGCATGCAATCCGCTATCACGTGCCGCCAATGGGTTCCGCTTCCAATAAACACTGCCCGAAAGTCACACCACCTATACAGCCCCGCACTAGTCAAGGAACAAAACCACGCCTCGAGAGAATCGATGCATGGTCCTCTCCAGGGGGAGAGAATGATAGAGCGTATTTTAGCATACTTGTCATGACTGCATCTATGGCAGCACGGCCAACCAGACCCCACCACCTCATCCTCCGATTGGGCTGGGGTCGTCGGGTACAACCCCAACCAAGGAACCCATGTTGACGTCGTCAAGTACAAAAGCTGATCCTGAAAACTCAGGACAACACCATCAAGTACAAAGTAACCCCGGGAACTCGAGACAGCACCGCCAAGTACAAAACCGCCCCGATGCAGACATTGACCGCACAGAAGGTATGAGCTAGCTGCCTGGAGGGGTCGACAGTAATTAAACAAACCCTGTATTATCAACTCTCGTGCGCAGGTATAAGAGCCAACTACCTGGCTACGCCAAGGGGGGCTTTTCCTAAATAGTTTGGGAGAGGACTTTGAGTGAGATCCAACTCTACTAACTTGACCTTCGAAAGGTCGAGTCAGAAAAACATCCCCCTGAATTTGACTTGTGTGCAAGGCCCAATGACAAGGAAAAGGACGATGACCTGCTCTGCTCGACCTGACCCGATGACCGACCCAGAGTCTTCGTGAGCATCTCCTTGGACATCTAGAGCCGAACCAAGCCGTGCTGACTCC
Source organism: Musa acuminata AAA Group (assembly GCF_036884655.1). Taxonomy (NCBI): domain Eukaryota; kingdom Viridiplantae; phylum Streptophyta; class Magnoliopsida; order Zingiberales; family Musaceae; genus Musa; species Musa acuminata. The sequence continues at coordinate 36,628,127 of NC_088333.1, read as the reverse complement.
TTGGCCATGGTATAAAGTTCACTTACATTTTGGTGCTAAAAGGAGGGACCGAAGCTTGCACCTCGGCTGAGCAAACTCGCTCCCGAGCTGTGCACCTTAGTTATAAGAACTTAGCTCCCCTACAGATGGGAACAGTAATAAGGTCATTTAGTCCCATATTGGTTGAAGAGTATGAGAACCAAGGGTTCATAAGTCCGCCAGGTCTCCCTTACCCTTAGAGGCTTTTTTTGGAGCTCACATGCTACAAAAAGGATAAAATTGTGTGGGGTACACCCATCGCCCAATTCCTCGTGAGCCTATGGGTCGTGGGCCGACCAAATGTTCCCTTATCATATATGATTTTTTAGGATCCTTCGTAATCTTGTCATGAATTTTGGGATCATGTTCCCAAAACGAACTCCAACATTAAAAAAAAAAAAAAGGTGGTGGTTAGATAGGCATTAGCCTAGAGGGTATGGTGAGTGCGACGTACACCGACCTGTAATCCCTTCACCATCAAGAGCGGGAGGTGGGTGGTCGCTGCTATGACCTGTGTGTAGGGCCATCGCTTCAACTTGTGTGTAGGGCCCAACGACGAGGAAGCGGACGATGACTTGCTCTGCTCGAGCCGACCCGACGACTGACCCAGAGTCTTCATGGGCGTCTCCTTGGACATCCGGAGCCGAACCAAGCCATGCTGACTTCCTGGCCATGGTATAAAGTTCACTTACATTTTGGCGCTAAAAGGAGGGCCCGAGGCCTGCACCTCGGCCGAGCAATCTTGCACCCGAGCCGTGCACCTTAGTTATGAGCCCTTGGCTCCCCATGGGAGGGAGCACAGATAAGGTCATTTTGTCCAATATTGGTTGAGGAGTATGAGAACCAAGGGCTCATAAGTTTGCCAGGTCTCTTTTACCCTTAGAAGCATTTTTTGGATCTCACATGCTCCAAAAAGGATAAAACTATGTGGGGGTACACCCATCGCCCAATTCCTTGTGAGCCTACGGGTCGTGGGTCGACCAAATGATCCTTTATCATATATGATTTTTTGGGATCCTTCATAATCTCGTCATGAATTTTTGGATCATGTTCCCACAACGAACTCCAACATAAAAAAAAGGTGGTGGTTAGATAGGCGTTAGCCCGGAGGGTATAGTGAGTGCGGCGTACACCGGCCTGTTATCCCTCCACTGTCAAGAGCGGGAGGTGGGTGGTCACTGCTATGACCTGTGTGCAGGGCCATGACTTCAACTTGTGTGCAGGGCCCAATGACGAGGAAGCGGACGATGACCTGCTTTGCTCGACCCGACCCGAAGATTGACCCAGAGTCTTCATGGGCGTCTCCTTGGACATCCAGAGCCGAACAAAGTCATGCTGACTCCCTGGCCATGGTATAAAGTTCACTAACATTTTGGCGCTAAAAGGAGGGCCCGAGGCCTGCACCTTGGCCGAGCAATCTCGCTCCCGAGCCGTGCACCTTAGTTATGAGCCCTTGGCTCCCCTACAGGAGGGAGCACTGATAAGGTCATTTAGTCCCATATTGGTTGAGGAGTATGAGAACCAAGGGCTCATAAGTCCGCCAAGTCTCCCTTACCCCTAAAGGCATTTTTTAGAGCTCACATGCTTCGAAAAGGATAAAACTGTGCGAGGTACGCCCATTGCCCAATTCCTCGCGAGCCTATGAGTCACAGGTCGACCAAATGGTCCCCTATCATATATGATTTTTTGGGATCCTTCGTAATCTCGTCATGAATTTTGGAATCATGTTCCCACAACGAACTCCAACATAAAAAAAAAGGTGGTGGTTTGATAGGCGTTAGCCCGAAGGGTATGGTGAGTGCAGCGTACACCGGCCTGTTATCCCACCACCGTAAAGAGTAGGAGGTGGGTGGTCGTTGCTATGACCTATGTGCAGGGCCCTGACTTCGACTTGTGTGCAGGGCCCTGACTTCGACTTGTGTGCAGGGCCCAATGACGAGGAAGCTGACGATGACCTGCTCTACTCAACCCGACCCGACGACCGACCCAGAGTCTTCGTGGGCGTCTCCTTGAACATTCGGAACCGAACTGAGCCATGCTGACTCCTTGGCCATGGTATAAAGTTCACTAACATTTTGGTGCTAAAAGGAGGGCCCGAGGCTTGCACCTTGGCTGAGCAATCTCACTCCTGAGTCATGCACCTTAGTTATGAGCCCTTGGCTCCCCTACAGGAGGGAGCACTGATAAGGTCATTTAGTCCCATATTGGTTGAGGAGTATGAGAACCAATGGCTCATAAGTCCGCCAGGTCTCCCTTACCCTTAGAGGCATTTTTTTTAGCTCACATGCTCTGAAAAGGATAAAACTGTGTGGGGTACGCCCATCGCCCAATTCCTTGCGAGCCTATGGGTCGCAGGCCGACCAAATGGTCTCTTATTATATATGATTTTTTGGGATCCTTTGTAATCTCATCATGAATTTTGGAATCATGTTCCCACAATGAACTCCAACATTAAAAAAAAAAGGTGGTGGTTTGATAGGCGTTAGCCCGAAGGGTATGGTGAGTGCAGCGTCCACCGACCTGTTATCCCTCCACCGTCAAGAGCGGGAGGTGGGTGGTCGCTGCTATGACCTATGTGCAGGGCCTTGACTTCGACTTGTGTGCAGGGCACAACGACGAGGAAGCGGACGATGACCTGCTCTGCTTAACCCGACCCGACGACCAACCCAGAGTCTTCGTGGGCGTCTCCTTGAACATCCGGAGCTGAACTGAGCCATGCTAACTCCCTGGCCATGGTATAAAGTTCACTAATATTTTGGTGCTAAAAGGAGGGCCCGAGGCCTGCACCTTGGCCGAGCAATCTCGCTCCCGAGTCGTGCACCTTTGTTATGAGCCCTTAGCTCCCTTACAAGCGGGAGCACTGGCAAGGTCATTTAGTCCCATATTGGTTGAGGAGTATGAGAACCAATGGCTCATAAGTCCGCCAGGTCTCCCTTACCCTTAGAGGCATTTTTTGGAGCTCACATGCTCCGAAAAGGATAAAACTATGTGGGGTACACCCATCGGCCAATTCCTTGCGAGCCTATGGGTCGCAGGCCGACCAAATGGTCTCTTATCATATATGATTTTTTGGGATCCTTTGTAATCTCATCATGAATTTTGGGATCATATTCCCACAACGAACTCCAACATCAAAAAAAAAAAGGTGGTGGTTTGATAGGAGTTAGCCTGGAGGGTATGGTGAGTGCGACATACACCGGCCTGTTATCCCTCCACCGTCAAGAGCGGGAGGTGGGTGGTCGCTGCTATGACATATGTGCAGGGCCCTGAGTTCGACTTGTATCCAGGGCCCAACGACAAGGAAGCGGACGATGACTGCTCTGCTCAACTCGACCCGACGACCTGTTGAATCTCAAATTTTGATGATGAAATCAATTGTCATTTGTTTATCTAATCTATATATTGAGAAAAGTGTATAGAATTAACTATGATGGCTGTAAGTCATGCAGTAGGTGTTGAGATAGAGTCAAGATTAAGATCACGTTGGGAGTATGAGAGTTCGTCGAAAGTCCAGACGTTCATCGGAAGTCCAGACGTTCGTCGGAAGTTCTGCGAGAACCATTCGAGAAGTCTAGGAGCTTGCCATAGAAGCTCATCGGAACTCACTAAGAAGATCATCGCGAAGTCTAAGAGCTTGCTGGGAGTCCGCCGGAGCATCGCTGAGGGTTCGTCGGATGTTCATTGGAAGTTCGCCGGAAGAGCGATTGACGCACCGAAACATGAATTACAGTAATCATGTCGTAATTATCGTAGTTAGAGTATAGATTAAGTTAGGATTGGGAGGTAATCCCACTAACTTATTAGGGGCCAATCGAGCCCTTAACAAACCCAAATTAGGCCGAATGGAACGGCCCATTCGACCCCTGAAATCCTGGCCAGCGGTGGCACCACCTGGGAGACTCGGTCTCCCAGGATTTTTGGGCGGTGGTACTGCCCTTATCAGGCAGTGGTACCATTGGCAGTTATTGCTGCCAGAGGTGGTACTGCCCCAGTCAGGCGGTGGTACCGCTAGAGCTCGGTCTCTGAGCTCTATTAGGTGGTAATACCGCCTAGTAATGGCGGTGGTACCACCAGGACCCCGGAAATCTGGGAATGGACACTTTTAGGCTCCATTTTTGAACTCATTGGAGTCTATATAAACCCCACCCTTTCCTGCATGAAAGGGCACCGAAATATTGAAATACTCAAGTCATTGAGGCCTTAAAAGTGTTGTAAAAGAGCTAGAGTTCTCCTCCCTTCTTTTTAATTGTTTAGATCATTCAAGAGAGGAGTGAAAACTTGTAAAGGTTGTCTCCTAAGCCCGGAAAAAGGAGAAAAGCTGTAAAAGGGTGGTTGGCCTTCGTTTATTGAAGAAAGGCCTCTAGTGGACGCTGGTGACCTCGTCGGAGGAGGAAGCTGATAGTGGATGTAGGTCACGTTGACCGACTCTAAAATCTCGGTTTGCATTTACTTTGAGTATCTTTTTCCTTTATAGTAAACTGCCTCTCCTCCTTACTCTACTTTAATGACGTTTACATACGCTTTGACGTAAACATATTCCGAAATCAGTTTTACTCATATGAAGTTCTTACAAAACCAACTCTTTTCATTTGTGCACTTTACTTTGCTACAATTCACCTTAGTCTTCTCTTGCCCTTTCACAAAAGGTTTCAAGTTCAAAGTTCTTCTGAAAAGGATTAAGTTGAAACCATTCTTATTGAATCGGGTTTAATCGAAATAAGTTTTCTGAAATTGTAAAAGTTTTTCACTGTACTAATTCACCCCCCCCCCCCCCTCTTAGTGCATTCTTGATTTTAACAATTGGTATTAGAGCAATGTTCACTCTCAGTTGGATTAAAACCCAAGAGAGATGACATTTGCTGGGAACTAAGAGGGTCACTCAATTACACGTCCGCCTATGTTCAATGGGACGGATTACACCTATTAGAAGACTTGAATGAGGATCTTCCTTATTTCTATAGATTTTGAGTTTTGGAACATTGTTAAAAATGGTTTCTAAAAGTTTTCTCTTCTAATGAATGATTGGAATGAGTTGGAGAAGAAGACTTTCACGTTAAACACCAAGGCTATGAATGCCTTGTTTTATTCATTAGATAAAAACGAGTTCAATCGTGTTTTGATTTGTGAAACGACTTTTGATATTTGGCATAAACTCGAAGTGACCCATGAAGACACAAGTAGAGTGAAAGAGTAAAAAATCAACCTTTTAGTACATTCTTATGAACTATTTCGAATGAAACCAAGTGAGACCATAGGAGACATATACACCCGTTTTACGGATGTTGTCAATGGTCTGAAAGGACTCGGTAAAGGGTTTTTGGATTTCGAGCTCGTTAATAAAGTTTTAAGATCCCTTCCAAAGAGTTGAGACCCTAAAGTCACGACCATTTAAGAGGCCAAAAATTTAAATAACTTTCCTTTTGAAGAATTAATTGGGTCACTAATGACCTACGAAATGACATGCAAAGCTCATGAAGAGCATGAGGACACCCTTCCAAAGAACAGAAAGGATATGACACTTAGAACTCAAGAAGACTACTTGAGAGAAAACTCAAGTGATGAGGACTTTGACGATGACTTGGCACTTTTAACAAGGAAATTCAAAAAAATTATTAAAATAAATAAATTTAAAAAGGACACTAAAAATAAATTTAAACCCAAGAAAGACCAAGTAATTTGCTATGAATGCAAGAAGCCGGAACACTATAAAAGTATGTCCCCAAGCCAAGAAGAGAACACCAAAGAAAAAGGCGAAGCAATATGGGATGACTCAAGCGCATCCGAAGAAGAGGAGCTCAACACCGAGCAAGTTGCTCACTATGCACTAATGACTATTGGAGAGGAGGTAACAAATTTAATTGATGCAGATTTATCATTTGATGAGTTATTAAATGCTTTTCATGATTTATTTGATGAATGCAAAATAATTAGTAAAAAATATAAATTTTTAAAAAAGGAGCATGATTCTCTTGTTAGTAATTTCGATAAATTAAAAATTAAGCATAATGATAGTTTAGCTTCATGTACAAAATGTCATGATTTAGAAATACTTCAAAAGGAGAACTTGCTACTCAAGGATACCTTGAAGAAATTTGAGGTTGGTAACCAGTCTTTGAACATGATCCTTACTAATAAGGGTCACATTCATAAAAGAAGTTGAATCGGATTTGTGAGGAGCTTTCACCATAATCCGACCACCTTTGTTAAAGGTCCTATCTTGCATATTTCACCCCAAAACAAATGCAACTTCTATTGCAAACATGGACATAGAGCTTATCATTGTCCATTCAAGAAGGGTAGTCCACACAAATTGACTTGGGTTCCTAAAGGAACCGTAAAGAATTCCATGCAACATGATAAGAAATTTAGATCGATTTTTAAGGCACCCAAGGTCAAATGAGTACCAAAAAATCATCATCTTTTATAGAAACGTATACCATCACAAGCTAGGAGTAAGAGATGGTACCTTGATAGTGGATGCTCAAGACATATGACCGGAGATCCATCTCAATTCTTTAGGCTCACTAGCATAGACGAAGGATATGTCACTTTCGAAGACAACAACAAGGGTAAAATCATTGGCAAAGGAACCATAGGTAACAAATCCAACTTTTTTATTAAAGATGTTTTGTTAGTTGATGGTTTAAAACATAACCTCTTGAGCATTAGTCAATTGTGTGATAAAGGATATATTGTTAAATTTGAATCTAATGCTTGCATTATTGAAAAACCACACAAACACACATCTATGATTGCATTAAAACAAAATAACGTATACACCATTGACATTAATGATCTTTGCAATGAAATGTGTTTTTCGGTTTTGAATGACGATGCTTGGCTTTGACATAGGAGATTAGGTCATGCTAGCATTAAACTAATTATCCAAATTTCTTCTAAAGAACTTATAAGAGGAATTCCTCATATCAAGTTTGTCAAAAATAATGTGTGTGATGCTTGTCAATCAGGAAAATAAATAAAAGGTAGCTTCAAACCTAAGAACCAAATAAGCACCTCTAGACATTTGCAATTGATCCATATGGACTTGTTCGGACCAATTTCTACATCAAGCCTAGGAGGTAGCAAATACGCTTTTGTTATTGTAGATGATTATAGTAGAGACACATGGACTTATTTTTTAATACATAAAAGTGAATGCCTTAGATATTTCTCCAAGTTTTGTAAACTTGTTCAAAATGAAATGGGTTTTATGATTTAATCAATTCGAAGTGATCACGGTAGTGAATTTCAAAACCATAATTTTCAAAAATTTTGTGAATCTAATGGAAACAACCACAACTTCTCTACTCCAAAAAATCCTCAACAAAATGGAGTGGTAGAAAGAAAGAATGAAAATTTACAAGAAATGGTAAGAACAATGTTGAATGAACATAGCCTACCTAAATATTTTTGGGCCGAAGCCGTAAACACGGCATGCTATGTCATGAATAGAGTTCTAGTAAGACCCTTACTCACCAAAACTCCTTATGAGTTGTGGAACAACAAAAAACCTGATGTTTCATATTTTAAAGTTCTTGGGTGTAAGTGTTTTATCTTGAATGAAAAAGATGCCTTAGGAAAATTTGATGCTAAATCCGATGAAGAAAATTTTCTTGGCTATTCTTCAATTTCTAAAGCATTTCTATCTTCAATAAAAGAACTTTAATTATAGAAGAATCCATTCATGTTGTTTTTAATGAGATTTCCAAAATTAAGAAAAATAATTTTGATGATGATGTTAATTTTGATACTTTAAATTTAAATGAAACTCCTTCTCTAACTAGCAACTTGGATGCATCCACTTCCGAAACATCCTTACCCAAGGATTGGAAGTATATAATGCTCATCCTAAGGAGCTAATCATAGGAGACACATCTAAAGGGGTTCAAACACGTTCTTCTCTTAAATTTTTTGTGCCAATACCGCTTTTCTCTCCCAAATTAAACCTAAATGTATTGACAAAGCCATGAAAGATGATTCATGGATTATCACAATGCAAGATGAGTTAAATCAATTTGAGAGAAATAAGGTGTGGAAGCTTGTTCCTAGGTCAAATGACTATTTAGTTATTGGTACTAAATGGGTCTTTAGAAACAAGCAAGATGAATCTGGTATCGTGGTTAGAAACAAGGCTAGATTAGTGGTCAAAGGTTTCAATTAAGAAGAAGATATCGATTATGAAGAAACCTTTGCTCCTGTGGCTCAATTAGAAGCCATAAGGATGCTCCTTGCCTATGCTAGTAGTAATAATTTTAAGTTGTTTCAAATAGATGTTAAAAGTGCTTTTCTTAATAGCTTTATTTTCGAAGAAGTTTATGTTGAATAACCTCTCGGATTTGAGAAAAATAGTCTCCCTAATCATGTGTTTAAATTGACTAAAGCTCTCTATGGTTTAAAACAAGCCCCAAGGGCTTGGTATGAGAGACTTAGTTCATTTCTTATTGAAAATAATTTCTCTAAAGGCAAGGTCGATACTACATTGTTTATCAAAAACTTTGAAAATAATTTTCTCATTGTTCAAATTTATGTTGATGATATTATTTTCGGTTTAATGAATGAATCTCTTTGTGAATCATTTGCTAAAAGTATGAGTCTTGAATTTGAAATGAGTTTGATGGGGGAATTAACTTTCTTTTTGGGCTTACAAATCAAACAACTAATTAATGGTATATTTTTTAGTCAAACAAAATACGCTTTAGATTTGCTAAAAAGGTTGAATATGGATAACTCAAAAGCTATCAACACTCCTATGAGCACCTCCACTAAGTTAGAAATTGATGAAAGTGGAGAAAGATTTGATCAAAAAACTTATATGGGTATGATAGGAAGTTTACTTTACCTCACTGCAACTAGACCGGATATCATATTTAGTGTAGGACTATGAGCTAGGTTTCAATATAATCCTAAGATATGTTATCTTAAAACAGTTAAAAGAATACTTAGATTTCTTAAAGGAACCACAAATCTAGGATTATGGTATCCAAAATTCGAGAATTTTGAGTTAATTACTTATACTGATACGGATTTTGTTGGATGTAGACTAGATAGAAAAAGCACATTAGGAACATGTCAATTTTTGGGACATGTACTTGTTTTCTGGTCATCCAAGAAACAAAACTCGATTGCACTATCAACAACCGAAGCTAAGTATATTGCAGCTAGTGCATACTATGCACAAGTTGTATGGATGAAAAACACTTTAAAGGATTATAAGATTCATCTTAAAAATATCCCCATAAAATATGATAACACAAGTGCAATATTTTAACAAAGAATCTCATTCAACACTATAGAACAAAATATATTGATATTAGGCATCACTTTATACGAGATCATATCACTAATCATGATGTAATCCTAGAGTTTATTGATACTAAACATCAATTAGTTGATATTTTTACAAAGCCTTTAAGTGAAGAATAATTTGATTTTATTAGAAGAGAATTAGGAATGTTGATTTGTCCGAATGCATGAATTTGCTAAATTTTGGTTTCGAACTTTCTTGATTCCTTGATCACTCATTTAAATTCTATGCTGCGAATTTTACATGATGATAAGGTTGTGTGCCTCAATAACATGTTTACTTTGAAGTTGGAAATTTTGTCCTTTGATTCTAAAAGTTTCTATGATCATGCAATATCATGTTCACCTTCATGATTGTAATTGAAAAGCTATAACAAAATATTGTACGAATGCATGATTTTGTTGTATTTCTCTTTCAGATTTAATGTATTTCTTGAATGGAGCTTTCATAAGCCTATGCCATATCAAATTTATTTCATATCCATGGTCTATCACTAAATGATTTATGATACATAGAATTAATTGACAAATGCATCTCTCATGGACTTATCTTTTGTGAATTTTTATTGAGAAATGGATTTGATGTAATCATTCTTTCACATGAATTCCTTCTTGATGAAGGAAGATTTTTTTTTGAGATGAACACATGTAAGGATTTAATTTCACATGTATATCTTGATCCTTGTGCAAAATGAAGCATGATTTTATCATTTTTAATGAAAAATGAAATGAAACTTTCTTATCGTTTTTAACTTCATTTAAAGTTGGTTCTCAATGGCTTTTCCTCCTTACTTTCTTCCTTCATGCAAAGTTTTGATGATAAGAAAAAGGAAAGAAGTTAATGAATAATATCATGTCATGAATGCTTGAAGAATAATTGGTATGAATTTCTTTACAAGTTGAAAAATGACATGAATTTTTATCACAATTACATATATTCTTGAATCGTTCTCTTTTTTGTTGATGACAAAGGGGGAGAAATTTGTGGTAAATTGATGATAGAATGAATTGCTATACACTTGAAATGTTTGAATTATGATAAAATATCTAAAGCCTAACTTGCAAATTTACAAATTGACATCTTGTCATAGAATGAATTGCTATGATTGTTATCCTTCATATTTGAAATATAAGACTTGAAAATAGATGTCATGCCTGACATCATTTTCAGAAAAGTTACATCATGATAGGAATCATGATGGGTATATTGATAAGTTTAAATGAACTTAACTTATCAATATGTCTCTTGAATTTAAAGGCTTTGAATTCAAAAATGACTTTTCTCAAGTATGGTATATAGATAGGGGAAGTTAAGGTTAACTCCGTCATCAATTGATTGTCATCATCAAAAAGGGGGAGATTGTTGAATCTCGAATTTTGATGATGAAGTCAATTGTCATTTGTTTATCTAATCTATATGTTGAGAAAAGTGTGTATAATTAACTACGATGGCAGTAAGACATGCAGCAGGTGTTGAGCCAGAGTCAAGATCAAAATCACGTTGGGAGTACGAGAGTTTGTTGGAAGTCCGGATGCTCGTCGGAAGTTTTGTGAGAACCATCTGAGAAGTCTAGGAGCTTGCCACAAAAGCTCGTCGAAACTTGCCAAGAAGATTATCGCGAAGTCCAGGAATTTGTCGAGAGTCTGCCGAAGCATCGCCGAGGGTTCATCGGATGTTGGCCAGAAGTTCGTCAGAAGCTCGCCGGAAGAGTGATTGACGCACCGGAATACAAATAGCAGTAATCATGTCGTAATTGTTGTAGTTAGAGTATAGATTAAGTTAGGATTGGGAGGTAATCCCACTAACTTAATTAGGGGCCAACTGGGCCCTTAACAGACCCAAATTGGGCCGAATGGAATAGCCCATTTGGCCCATGAAATCCTGGCCGGCGGTGGCACCACCTAGGAGACTCGTTCTCCCAGGATTTCTGGGCAGTGGTATCACCCCTATCAGGCGGTGGTACCGACGATAGTTATTGCTGCCAGAGGTGGTACCACCCTAGTCAAGCGGTGGTACCGCTAGAGCTCAGTCTCCGAGCTCTGTCATGAGGTAGTACCGCCCAGTAATGGCGGTAGTACCGCCAGGACCCCAGAAATCCGAGAATGGATACTTTTAGGCTCTATTTTTGAACTCATTAGGGTCTATATAAACCCCACCCTTTCCTGCATGAAAGGGCACCGAAATATTGAAATACTCTTGAGTCATTGAGGCCTTAAAAGTGTTGTAAAAGAGCTAGAGTTCTCCTCCCTTCTTTCTAAGTGTTTAGATCATTCAAGAGAGGAGTGAAAACTTGTAAGGGTTGTCTCCTAAGCCCGGCAAAAGGAGAAAAGCTGTAAAAGGGTGGTTGGCCTTCACTTATTGAAGGAAGGCCTCTAGTAGACACTGGTGACCTTGTCGGAGGAGGAAGCCGATAGTGGATGTAGGTCACATTGACCAAACCACTCTAAAATCTCGGTTTGCATTTACTTTGAGTATCTTTCCTTTATAGCAAACTGCCTCTCCTCCTTACTCTTCTTTAATCACGTTTACATACGCTTTGACGTAAACATCTTCCGAGATCGGTTTTACTCGTACGAAGTTCTTTTCATTTGTGCACTTTACTTTGCTACAATTCACATTAGTCTTCTCTTGCCATTTCACAAAAGGTTTCAAGTTCAAAGTTCTTCCGAAAAGGATTAAGTTGAAACCATTCTTGTTAAATCAGCTTTAATCGAAATAAGTTTTCTGAAATTGTAAAAGTTTTTCACTGCACTAATTAACCCCCCCCCCCCCTCTTAGTGCACTCTTGATCCTAACACGACCGACCCAGAGTCTTTGTGGGCATCTCCTTGGACATCCGGAGCCGAACCAAGCAGTGCTGACTCCCTGGCCACGGTATAAAATTCACTAACATTTTGGCGCTAAAAGGAGGGCTCGAGGCCTACACCTCAGCCGAGCAAACTCGCTCCTGTGCCGTGCACCTTAGTTATAAGCCCTTGGCTCCCCTACGGAAGGGAGCACTAATGATGTTATTTAGTCCCATATTGGTTGAGGAGTTTGAGAACCAAGGGAGAATAAGTCTACCTTGTCTCCCTAACCCTTAGAGGCATTTTTTGGAGCTCACATGCTCCAAAAATGATAAAACTGTGCGGGGTACGCCCATCACCCAATTCCTGTGAGCCTATGGGTTGCAGGCCAACCAAATGGTCCCTTATCATATATGATTTTTTGGGATCCTTCATAATCTCATCATGAATTTTGGGATCATGTTCCCACAATGAACTCCAACATAAAAAATAAAAAATAAAAAGTTGGTGGTTTGATAAGCGTTAGCCTGAAGGGTATGGTGAGTGCGGCATACACTGGCCTGTTATCCCTCCACCATCAAGAGCGAGAGGTGGGTGGTTGCTGCTATGACCTGTGTGCAGGGCCCTGACTTCAACTTATGTGCAGGGCTCCCCTACGAAAGGGAGCACTAATAAAGTTATTTAGTCTCATATTGGTTGAAGAGTTTGAGAACCAAGGGCTAATAAGTTTGTCATGTCTCCCTTACCCTTAGAGGCATTTTTTGGAGCTCACATGCTCCGAAAAGGAGAAAACTGTGCGGGGTACACCCATCGCTCAATTCCTCATGAGCCTATGGGTCACAGGCTAACCAAATGATAAAACTACTGTAATTTTTTAGAGCTCACATGCTTCGAAAAGAATAAAACTGCATCATTTAAGTTGCTTTCACACCAGAATATAACGGCTTTGATTCTTTAAAAATTGTCGATGTGGGACTAAGAAACCTCCCACCGATTCATCCACCAAAATGCTTCGGAGGGTAACACAAACTGCAAGTGCTCCAAGAGAATTGGATTCATGGCAGGAACAGCTACTTTATACTCCAACGCCCCGAATGATGCATTCATGACCAAACTGTGTTCATGGATGCAGATCGAAAAGCGCTAAAGTAATCCCCATAGGTAAGAATACATTTGATTATCCATTATGATACAACCTTGCCCTATTAGAAACTTAATCTCATAATCTAATTGATATGACATATTTTGGGCCCAAGACACATCATAATCCGATGCCATCAGCCATAGTCAGAATCCGTACTAAAGCACTGCCCGGCACGTCATGTCTCAGGAATCCCGAGATAGAGCCCCCGAGACACGCTAAGTCAGAATCCGCACCAAGGCATTGTTTGACATGTCCACCACACCAACCCATGTACGACCGACCCACGTACAGTAATATAAAGATCTCTGGCCGGCATCTAGCCAAGGGGGGTAGAAAAACAATTGAACCCACTACTGACTTGCTCATTGGAGGGGCCTCGTCGGGAATCACCCGACGAGGGCCATTTTTGCAGGAAAGCAGTCGCCCACGACCCGCGAGCATCTTAACCCGGGAATCACCATCCAGTACACGAAGGAGAGCAGCCAATCGGCCCGAATCTTGACTAACACCAACCAGCACTCCTTCCCGAGGGCGCGGCCACCTCACAAAGATGAGCTGCCAACCACCCCGGAGACGGAGAGTTGCAGCTTGGCATACACGATGCCCGAATCGACAGACCGAGGAATGCTGTCCGGGGACAAGGATCATCCCAACCTCCGAAGTCACCGACCGACGTCCCCATGGCGAGCCATCAACCAGCATCCGGATCGATGAACGCTGATCAACACCCCGCCACGAGGGCCCGGTCGACCTCAGCATCCAGCTTAGCCGACAAAAGGCTCCTGACTCACTAGCCACGACACATTTTTTCACTAACATTTTGGCACTAGAAGGAGGGCCATGTCACAAGAGCTCTCCCCGAGGGAGAACCACCGGCCAGTCACCCCTTTGTCGGGTCCAGATTTCAGCCCCTCCCCATCCTTTGAGATGAGGGGATCCCGTCCTCGATGCCAGATCGCTATCGGCATCCGTTCAACGACCCAGGGTTACCACCTCCCAGACTTACCACGGGACCCTTTGTTGTGTCGCCCGAGGCGTTCCTTAGCCTAACCAAGCAAGTACAAGCAATGGCAGGGATGATGCAGATGCTCGTCCCACTCATTCCCTAGATCATGCGACTAGCAGCTCCCTCAATTGACCCGACCCGACAAAGGCCGAGCATGGAGTAGGTCAGGATGGGAGAAGCTCGAGACCAAACAATGGGCCTGAGAGGTCCGCCCGAGCAAAGCATGCCCAAACCCTACCGAATCACACCGCCCCGCTCCAACCCAGACACCATATCGTCCAACTCGGCGGAGACTCGTTCAGGATCCAACTGTCCCAGATCAACCAATGCCTAGACAAGTTCTAGCCCGAGTTCCAAAAATCGCGGTGCGAGTCGAACGAAGGCGACTCGGGCGTATCCCCTTTCACTCAAGAAATATAGGACAAGCCTATACCCCTCAACTTCATGTTTGCTCGCATTGGAGATGTACATTGGCGGCTCCAACCCCGCGGAGCATATTGCCGTGTTTTGGGCTCAGATGGCCCTCTATGGTACCTCCGATGTACTGATGTGTCGGGCATTCCCGACCACCTTCAGCGGGCCGGCACGAGCGTGGTTCAGCCGGCTGTGCTAGTCCTCAATCTCATCCTTCGACCAGCTTGCAAGGGAGTTCAAGCAAAACTTCATCGCTAGCGTGTGGCCCAAGCCTTCCATCGCCACCCTACTAGCATTATCTCAACGCGAGGGCGAATCACTCTCTCAATTCGTGGCATGCTTTGTCGCTAAAATCCGGGGATTCCCGGATGCTCACCCCTCTTTAATCGTGCAGGCATTTCTAATGGGCTTGAAGCCTTCAAGGTTCTTCTGGTCACTGATCAAGAAGCCGCCAGTAACCATGCCCGAGATGCTCCAGCGCGCCAACAAGTACATCGCCACCGAAGCTCTAGCGACAAGAAAGCGCATGGACAGCAAGAGGCCAAGGGCGGAACAATCTCAGGGAATGACTGCAGCAGCCCCGGTGCAACCCCGCCAGAGGCCCGACTGACAAGAGCTACTGCTCCCGAGGCCCCCACCTCTCCCTCTAAGCACGTTCCACCGGGACTACGACCACGACACGAAAGATTGTCGTGACCTCTAGAATCAAATCGAGGACTTGATCCGAAAAGGTCACCTCAGGTGCTATCTCAAGGAACCCCAAGAAGCAACTCCACGTCCTAGGGGACCCATCGAAAGATGCCTCGTCATCTAAAATCTCTCGCCGAAAAGCCACTCACGACAAGAGGTCCACAGGCTCGCTTTAGATCGGTTCCCAACCTGTGCCTCGTCGGCCCAACTCTTGCCCGAGCTGCTTCAAATCGGTTCCCGACCTATGCCTCATCGGCCTAGCTCTTGCCCGAGCCACTTCATATCGGTTCCCAACCTGTGCCTCGCCGATCCAACTCTTGCCCGAGCCACTTCAAATTGGTTCCCGACTTGTGCCTCGCCGGCCCAGTTCCTGCCCGTCTCGCTCCAGATCGCTCTCGACTAGCGACCTGTCGGCATCGAAATCTGAACTGAGCTTAATCACTCGGCCCCCAGGTTCGGAACCGAGCTCAGCCGCTCGGCCCCTAGGTTCGGAACCGAGCTTAATCACTCGACCCTTAGGTTTGGAACCGAGCTCAATCGCTCGACCCCCAGGTTCGATTCCTGCCCGGGTCACTCCAGATCGCTCCCAACTAGTGACCCGTCAGCACCGAAACCGAAATCGAGCTCGGCCGCTCAACCCCCAGGTTCGGAACCGAGCTTAATCACTCGGCCCCCAGGTTTGGAACCGAGCTCAGTCGCTCGACCCCCAAGTTCGATTCCTGCCCGAGTTGCTCCAGATTGCTCTTGATTGGCGACCTATCAGCACCGAAATCGAAACCAAGCTTAATCACTCGGCCCCCAAGTTCAGAATTGAGCTCAGCCGCTCAGCCCCCAAGTTCGATTCCTACCCGAGTCGCTCTAGATCACTCCCGACCGGCGACCCGTCGGCACCGAAATCGAAACAAAGCTTAGCCGCTCGCCCCCCAGGTTCGATTCCTGCACGAGTCACTCCAGATCGCTCCCGATTGGTGACCCATTGGCACCGAAATTGGAACCGAGCTTAATCACTTGGCCCCCAGGTTTGGAACCGAGCTCAGTCGCTCGGCCCCCAGGTTTGATTCCTGCCCGGGTGCCTCCAGATTGCTCCCAACTGACGACCCATCGGCACCGAAATCGGAACCGAGCTCAGTGGCTCGGCCCCCAAGCTCATAACCCTGCTTAATCACTCGGCCCCCAGGTTCAGAACCGAGCTTAGTCGCTTGGCCCCCAGGTTCGATTCCTGCTCGGGTCGCTCCAGATCACTCCCAACTAGCGACTCGTTGGCATCGAAATTGGAACCGAGCTTAATCACTTGGCCCCCAGGTTCGGAATCGAGCTTAATCACTCGGCCCCCAGGTTCAGAACTGAGTTTAGTCACTCAATCCCTAAGTTCAAATCCTGCCTGGATCGCTCCATGGCGACCTCCGACCCGCTACCCATCAAGTATGTGAACCAAGCTGCTCCGACTCGCTCGTCGACTTGCAAAGTCGATAGCCGTAACTCCGAGCCGTACGAAATCCACCCTCTGAATTGAGACATGTCAGGTTCACCGCGCAGGTCTTGCCTCGCCGGTATCGATGCTTCGGTTTCACCTCGCCAGGCCCCTACCGTTCGATCAGCAAGGTCAGTCCTGCTCAAGTCATGGGGCACCACCCCTCTAAATCGCCCCCCGACGAGTCAATCCAGCTTCGCCGCGCAGGTCTCGCCTCGTCGGTTTCGATGCTTTGGTGTCGCCTCACCAGGCCCCTACAGTTCGATCAACAGGGTCAGTCCTGCTCGAATCACGGGGCACCGCCCCTCTAAATCACCCCCCGACAAGTCAATCCAGCTTTGCCGCGCAGGTCTCGCCTCGCCAGTTTCGATGCTTTGATTTCGCGTTGCTAGGCCCCTACCGTTCGATCAACAGGGTCAGTCCTACCCGAATCACAGGGCACCACCCCTCTAAATCGCCCCCCAACGAGTCAATCCAACTTCGCCGTGCAGGTCTCGCCTCGCTGGTTTCGACGCTTCAGTTTCGCCTCGCCAGGACCCTACTGTTCGATCAGCAGGGTTAGTCCTGCCCGAATCATGGGGCACCGCCCCTCTAAATCGGCCCCCGACGAGTCAATCTAGCTTCCCCACACGGGCAGCCAACACAATCGCATCATTTGGACCCAGGCATGCCTCTCGACCCTTCAAGGACCCCACGGACACACCTTGGAAGGGGGGGGAAGAAGTGATATGGCATATTTTGGGCCCAAGACACATCAGAATCCGATGCCATCAGCCACAATTAGAATCCGTATTAAGGCACTGCTCGGCACGTCACGTCTCAGGAATCTCGAGACAGAGTCGCCCCCAAGACACGCCAAGTCAGAATCCATACTAAGGCACTACTCGGCACATCACGTCTCGAGAATCCCGAGACACGCTAAGTCATAATCCGCACCAAGGCACTATTTGGCACGTCCACCATGCCAATCCGCGTACGATTGACCCACGTACAGTAATATAAAGATCTCTGGTCGACATCTGGCCAAGGGGGGTGGAAAACCAATTGAACCCACTACTGACTTGCTCGTCGAAGGGGCCTCGTCGGGAATCACCCGACGAGGGCCATTTTTGTAGGAAAGCGACCGCCCATGACACGCGAGTGTCTCAACCCAGGAATCACCATCCAGTGCACGAAGGAGAGTAGCCAATCGGCCTGGATCCCGACCAACGCCAACCAGCACTCCTTCACCCGATGAGGGCCATTTTTGCAGGAAAGCGACCGCCCATGACACGCAAGTGTCTCAACCCGGGAATCACCATCCAGTGCACGAAGGAGAGTAGCCAATCGGCCCGGATCCCAACCAACGCCAACCAGCACTCCTTCCTGAGGGCGTGGCCACCTCACGAAGATGAGCTGCCAACCACCCCGGAGATGGAGAGATGCAGCTTGGCATACACGATACCTAGATCGACAGACCGAGGAACGCTGTTCGGGGACAGGGATCATCCCAACCTTCGAAGTCGTCGATCGACGTCCCCACGGCGAGCCATCAACCAGCACTCAGACCGAGGAATGCTAATCAACACCCCACCACCGGGGCCCGGTCGACCCCGGCATCCAGCTCAACCGATAGAAGGCTCCCGAAATCGACCTGTGGACTAGGTCGTGCTAACTCACCAGCCACGACACATTTTTTCACTAACACTAATAATACTAAAGGAACAAAAAAAAGAGTCGAATTAGAGAGAGAGGGAACCAAAAAGGATGGTGGTGGTTTGATCAATGTTAGCTTGCCGAGCATGGTAAAGTCCGGCTCCGACTGGCCTGCTATCCCTTCCACTGTCAAGAGAGGGAGGTATTCGCTGCTCTGTCAAGCCAGCCTAACATGGTGCCCTTCGCTTTAGGATGCTTATGACTCAAGCCTTCACTCAAGTCCCACCAATGCTCAACTGCCCGACTCAGAATGGGCAAGCCGGGGTTGGGTGGGTCAAATCTAACCCGGTCAAGCACAACACACCATTCCACCTCCTTCATGCCCCCACTCGACTGACAAGCCTGCGCTTCGTGGCTCGATGATTACACGTATTTCATAGGGTAATATAAAGGTATAAAAATAGGTAAAAACTAGCAGTGTGGGACGAAGAATAGTGCGACCACTTTCCCCTCCTCCCTTTGCAGAGAGATTCACTAACCAAATGCTTTCGAGCGAGAACACAGGCTTCGATGGTGTGGCTGTCTGCCTATTTTTATTTTGGAGAAAGTATTCAACTGCATTGTAAATGAAATGAAAACTCCTTCCTACTCAATGATAAAAAGCAATTGTTATAGATATATAAATATTTAGAAAAAACTTTAGTTTTCAAAAATTCTCTCAAGCCATCTCAACTTTTAAAAATGTATACTAAGTACCTATTCTTGCATTAAAACATCATTTTATCTCTACTTTTGCTCAAACTCCTTTTACTCACAGTGTTCTTGGTCGCCTTCACGAGTGGGCCCAGCCACACTCTTTCCTCGCCTATGATCGATAGCGAGGAGTGCTTATGGGCGATTACGAGGGCACACGGGCTGCCTCCCCCCCTTCCTCACCCACGAACGATGATGAGTGGGAGCATGGGGGTCGATAGAGTTCAAACATATATTGTATAGCTTAATATTTTTAAAGTTATGATTGCCTAATATTTTTTAAAAATATACATATTTGGAAGGCATGTGGTGTAAGTTAATTGTTGCACTTTTCTTTCTTTTTATCTAAGATCAATATAATATTTATTTTAGTCCTTCCATCCAAAGAGTCATTAGTAGCCCGTAGGCTCGTGAGGAATTGTTCATTTATGGTGATGGGTGTACTCACACGATTTTATCCTTTCAAAGCATGTGAGCTCCAAAAAGCACCTTTGAGGGTAAAGGAGACCCGACAGACTTATGAGCCATTGGTTCTCATACTCCTCAACCAATGTGGGACTAAATGGTCTTATCAGTGCTCCCTCCCGTAGGGAAGCCAATGGCTCATAACCGAGGTGCATGGCTCGAGAGCGAGTTTGCTCGGCCGAGGTGCAGGTATTGGGCCCTCCTTCTAGTGCAAAATGATGGTGATCCTTTACGCAGTGGTAGAGGGAGTTAGCACGGCTTTGTTTAGTTCCGGGCGCACAAAATCATCCACGTCGGTGCTTGGGCGATGAGGATCATCATCTGGTGTGGTTGGGCTTGGGCTCTGGCTTCAAAGTATGAAAACTCCCCTTGGCTGGCCACTTGCCTCTCTAGTGTCAATCCCTGCACACAAGTCAAGGTCGGGAAGGAGGCTCCCGACTTCGACCCCTCCGAAGATTTAGTTAGAACTGGGTGGAAAATCAGTTGAAAACCAATCCCTTGTTGGCGGCCTCGCGACGGGTTTTTATCCTTCCGTCGAGGGGCCAACCGTACTTGTCATATTCATGATGACCGGCCTATCGGGCGACTGGCTTGCTCCGGGAGCCTATGTGGGGTGTTCTTCATGCCATGGCGCTGGACGACGGTGTCGTTCTCAGTGCCGTCCCAACTTTCGTGGGATAGCGTGGTACTCGGTCGGCGCTGTCTTGATCCTTGCGGGACAGCGTTGTACTTGGTCGGTGCCATCCCGACTTTCGTGGGACGACGCTATACTCGGGTGGCACTGTCCCACGAAGATCGGACGGTGCAGTATTTGGTCGATGCCGTCCCAAGGATCGGAACGACGTTGTACTTGGGTGGTGCGGTTCATTACATTGACTTTGATGCTGTCGTGGCTGTGCACAATGGTGCCACTTTGTCGATGTCGTCCTGACTTTCGTGGGATGGTATTGTACTCAGGTGGCGCCGTCCCACGAAGATCGAACGGCGCGGTACTTGGTCGGTGCCATCCCGACTTTCGTGGGACAACACTATACTTGGGTGGCACCGTCCCACGAAGATCGGACGGTGCGGTATTTGGTCGATGCCGTCCCAAGGATCGGAACGACATTGTACTTGGGTGGTGCAGTTCATTACACTGACTTTAATGCTGTCGTGGCTGTGCATAATGGTTGGAGGGCAAGTTGCCAAAATATTCCCGGGTGAGCCAAAGGCCCTATAAAAATTATTAGCATGACCATGGGCTAAGGAGTTACAAATCCTATCAAAAACCAATTCAAACTACGCTATGTTGAAATTGCATAGTTGATCCTTTCTAATCCCACATCATTGGTTTTTAGAGGATGATATGATGGGACATGCCTATGGTACTTCAGCAAAGCGGGGCTTTCTGTCAAAATATGTTGTGTATGCACTCTATCATTTAATATTATTTTTAATGTTCATCTTGAGATAAAAAAAGGAATCGGTGTGCAAAAAGTCACGGTCTGGTCAGTCCGATAGGCATGGGCAGGTGCAGCGGCCTGTCATCTTTCCACCGTCCAGAGAGGGAGGTTATCGCTGCTCTGAAGAATCCACAAGGCTCGGGCCCTTAGCCGCATAACCCAGCTGCCTGACTTGGGTCGGGCAAAGCCAAGTCTACCAAGACCAGAGAAAACCCATTCGAGTTGAACACAAACATCCCCGATCGGTTTACAAGCCAGTGATAGTGGGCTCACAACCCAATAGTCATCTAGAGCCTCATATAACGGCTATATAACTGCTTATTACATTCTAAATATTGGCGATGTGGGACTAACGGCACTTCCTCCGCTCCCTCCTTTCCCTTTCCGAAGATTCATGCACCGCGTGGTTTCCAGGAGAACCCGAATTGCATCCAAACTTCCTATCATGATTCTTACCACCTTCTTTTCATCACCAAAAACCATTTCATTGGCAACGAGGTCATTAGAATAAGGTCACTATTTGAAAGCTCAAGAATAAGGTCACTATTCAAAAGCTCGAGTTTTTAGAAAATAAAAAAGTAGAAGATATTGATAAAATTACTTGTTTTAATCATGACCTCTTCACTCAAACCTTTATCATCCTTATAGAAATTATTAATCTGTCTGTCTATCAATTCTGAGGTTGAGGTGAGGATTTTCGGTGCTTTAGGATGAATAACCCAATGTATCTCTGAGATTTCAATTATATATATAAAGACTATGATTTAAGTTATATATATAATCTTTAGTACTTTATTACTTTAGATTCCAAAATACAAAAAGCTTTCTTTGTAAAATTGCTAATAGATTTTTTATAATTTTACACCCGAAAATATAAAGGACTCTTCTTTATAATAAATAGGAACACATGTTATCTACTGTTACATGAACACATGGTTGCGCACACTGATATACACATGTACACATCCATACCCATACTCATAAACACATACCAAAAATATTATCTAAGATATTCTATAGCCAGACAATCATTTTGGCCATAGAATCGTAATATGATTAAATCGGAATATGATTAACAAGTATCAAACAGATGTTATCCATTTTACTTTAAAACCATTTTAGAAAACATAACAAGTACTAATATAAAATTTTATATACTACACATCTCATTTAATTTAAATCTCATATATAGAGACTATGATTTTGGTTTTCTTTACTATAAAGAGAAAGGATGTACAATGACATTAGTTTAATATTCTGTATTACAAAGCAAAACAATTATATTACTTTCCCATCATTAATTTTTTTCTATGATTGCATTAGTTGGATCATGTACATCTACATGTTAATTGAAAGTGATTCATTGTACTATCGTCTCCATTGGATTGATCGGATGACATGTTGAGATTGTCAAGGAAGATAGTAGCCGATTTGATCTTGATTTCCTTTATCTCAAAGGACAATGCATGTATAATTACAACAGTGTAATCTCCTTTCACATCAATCTATTTTTTATAGAATAAAATAAAAAATAATATAAACATTCCCATTATCCACATTGCTTGCATGATTCAATTAATCTATGTCCCCATCAGCTGGATCAGCTCTACATATCTGAGTGTGATTCATTGGGTGTATTGTCCAACATTGTCATAGAAAAAGGAACCTTAATAACCTTATAAATATAATTTATGATACCAATTTAGAAATGTAACTAAAGTATGGGCCAGTTGTATCATGTGTATTATATAGGGATGGATTAAAAAATAATATAATAATTTTATAGGACTATAAAATATTTTGCTAGAAAATCGAGCTAAATAAAATTAGACTTAGACAACATTTTTTGGTTTATATATGATCAGAATATTACAAGAAATATATTTGAGTTTATTATTGAAAAGTTGTAGGTCTCTTTTTGACACGTCTCTCTCCTTCCTTTTCCCATTCAACTCTCTCTCTCTCTCTCTCTCTCGCTCAAAATTAATTGTACATGAGGCAGCAAGATTAGTAATTTAGGATCCAAAATACAAAAGGTTTTTTTTTGTAAAAATTATAAATAGATTTTTTATATTTTTACACCCAAAATACAAAGGACTCTTCTTCGTAATAACTAGGAACACATGTTATACATTATTACATGCACGTATGCATGTAGCGCACACACTCATAAAAAAATAGCAAAAGTACCAAAGTCTAAGGTAACATATATTTTGGCCATAGAATGATAACATGATCAAATCGGAATAGGAGTAACAAGTATCAAAGATGTAGTATCCTCGGTATAACCAATGGAGTTTGTCTATCCATGAACGTGAACTTGGTATATAGTTCCAATCATTTGTGTTTAATTGATTATCATTTCAGTTTATTGCCCTCTTTTGATGATTTTTATATTATCCATATTTTTCAAAAAGGTAATATGGTCGTCTATGGATCCACAAATTTTGAGAAACTAAATAGGGAATGATCGTTTTGGCAAGGGAATTTAGAATTGAAAAGGGAAAGGCTGTTCAGGATGACTGCTGAAACCGCAGGATTTTGATTTAATATAATTTAAAAAAATATAATAACTAGGTTAAGAAAGATCTATATCCAAAATAATAATAAATTACCTTATGTGAAGCAACGCCATTGATGACACGACAAACTAAGGCAGAAGCCATGTTCAAGCATAGGATATGCTGAACTTATCAGCGAAACTTGCAAATGTTCTCCTAACAATGGCACATATTGTCTTCTAGCCCATTTGTTTCCCTCAAAATAAGATCTCGTTAAAGCTTTCATCTGTGATCAAGGTGAAAAGGAACAAACCAAACAAGCACCCACCTAGATGAATTAATTGCAAGGCTATGAACTGGTAGAATAATAATTCATTAATCAAGTTGAACCGAAATATATTACAGAAAAAACAACAGAACGAGCAAAATTTACTGGCCTTTCGGCATTTTCCTTTCTTCAATAAAGTAAGTCTGACATGACGAAGAATATCATGTACACATATTTCTAAAAGTAAATGCTAATAAATATACTGAGTTGGTAATAAAGAAATCGTAATAGGGCATAATAGAATGTAGAGGATGAGGCTAAAAAATTTGGATGTTGGTTCTAGGAATGAAACAACTATTAGTGTTCGGTTATGGCCGACAACCGTAGAAGTCTTTGGGGCTTGTGAAAATAATTAATTATTTTTAAGATAGTTTTATTTTATTTTTAGAACAAAAGCCTTAACTATCGATAAAACACCATCATAGGACCTCATAAAACTATGAGACCATCAAGCTTATTATTTCACTACTTAGGTCTTTCTTGTACACATATTTCTAAAAGTAAATGCTAATAAATATACTGAGTTGGTAATAAAGAAATCGTAATAGGGCATAATAGAATGTAGAGGATGAGGCTAAAAAATTTGGATGTTGGTTCTAGGAATGAAACAACTATTAGTGTTCGGTTATGGCCGACAACCGTAGAAGTCTTTGGGGCTTGTGAAAATAATTAATTATTTTTAAGATAGTTTTATTTTATTTTTAGAACAAAAGCCTTAACTATCGATAAAACACCATCATAGGACCTCATAAAACTATGAGACCATCAAGCTTATTATTTCACTACTTAGGTCTTTCTTGTAGTAGTAATGATGTTGCAAACCACAATTAGTCCAAATTTCATCAAGCACGATGATATTAGCACTCTTTCGTCCAGTTTTCTTTTTGAGTGCATAAAAGCGTCCATTGATAAAAATACCAGAAGAGAAAAAAGTTACCACTTCCTTTAGATAAAATATGCAATACTTCTCGTTGGGTACCAGCAAAGTTTCGAATTCTTCAAAGCTATGGATTAACTTCAGAGAATAGCCCTTTATGTACCCAGGGAGCTGATCATTGGCCTTGGCATCCCACCTGCTTATGAATTAACTTGGCTAAAATGAGATGAACCGAACCAACTGGCCAATAACTCCATTTTGGTCCTTCAACTACGGACCAAAATATTTAAACGGGAGTTAATATAATACATTCATCAGACCCCTATAAGCTAATCATACACATTGCCCACTTCCAATGTGGGACTAATGGGATGTTACACTTGTTATTTTCGAGGAGTCCTTCGTCGAAAGACGATTGAGTCAAGATCAATTGTGATGGGGCTGGGTTCATAGTTTAGATAATGGATATGGTTTTGTTTTAAGAGGATGTGATACTGCTGCGCTCTTCCTTGGTTGTAGGTACTTGTTCTATTGGGACAACTTTCTGGCCTGTCGAATTATATTTTTTGATTCGCTTGGATGCAAACGACCAGATGCATTTCCCTCCTAGCTTGTAATGTTCAATTTCTGCTTCATAAGAGATACTTTATTCACTGTAACTTGTTCTCCAATGATCTGAGATCTTTGTCAAAAAGAATTTTGTAATTAGCAATATATTTTGGTTTTTAGTTTAAAAAAAAAAGAGATGTTCAAATCTTTGGAATGCTACAATGAGTAGCTGACTCTCCTCCGATCTGCTTTGAAGATGATCGATATCATCCAAGATGGAAGGGAGGTAAATCACTTTAGTAGAAGTCATTCGTGCTCGAGAATAATGTGGTTCGAAGTATATGCCAAGTACCCAATAGTAGCATTCCACCACTCGGCCTCGAGCAAAACTTTGATTCTGGGAGAGGCATAAATCATTCCACCACCTTCATGCAATCTACTAACTATAATGTTACTGTCAAATTAAAAGATAGATGGAAAACACGAAACCTAACAATTTCTGTGATCTTTTCAAATCAAACTGCTTTATAACAAACTGAAGATAATATGAAAAGGTAAAACCTACATGCAAATTGCCTTTAGCTCCTCGCCATGAAGAGACTGCAGTAGTGTCACGAACGGTCGTCGCGCACCCGCAATAACTCCGTTCAACAAACCGTTCGTCGCTCTTATCTACATGTATAGCTGCTTGGCAACATGTTTTGTCTTGGTTTTGAGTCATTTTGCTTGTAAAAATTTAAGTTCGAATATGTTGCAACATTACAAAGCAACCGCTCACCGAACTAAGCAAAACAGCACCAAAACAAGTCCAAAACAGCTCCGTTTTCGTGTGCCACGGGCTGTTTTCTGCGGTTCGCTTCCGCTCAACAAAACGTCAGCCATCTCAGCCCCTTGGAACCACCTGGGTAGCATAGGGCTGGATGGGGCTTCGGTATAGTATCGGGCGTTGAACAACCTTTCGCAAGTTCGCACGTTACCTTGACGGGAACTTGTTGTCGCGCTCGGCACCCGGTGAGCAGCTATTTGTGGACTTGCAACTATTCGTTCAACCCTCTAAAGTCCTTGTTTTCCCCCCCTCTCTCTTTTCTCATGTGCACGCAAGGTGCTCGCTGAATTGCTTATAAAGCTTCCCCTTTCGCGAGACGTCGGGACTTGTCCATTGCTCGTTCTTCGAACTAATCAACTTTCTCTTTTACAGGTCCTTCGGGACCTGCGAGAGGTTGCAAGTGGGCTGATCTTTGCAGAGCAATATCGCAAGGGCAAAGCGCGACTTAGGCAATGCAAGCTAAGTTCACGTCTTTGCCGCAAGGGTGCCTCTTGACTTAGGCAACGCAAGCTAAGTTCGCGTCTTGGCTGCAAGGGTGCCTCACGCCTTAGGTAATTCTAGCTAAGGTCATGACATTGTGGTATCAGAGTGGGCAAGCACTTTGAGCGAGCAGCGAAGGAACTTCACAACTTCGCCATGGCAAAGCATCATGGCGAATCAAGCAAGACGGGGCAAGCTGGACCCTTGCCCCAAGCAGCCGCAGGTGAGCTGCAAGTGCACACTCGCTCTCATGCCGTTGGAGCCGCTCATGAGGAGCGTGGCAGCGAACATGATGATTGAGAAGTTGGCTACTCTCCGCGAGTGGAGGAGGTACAATCTGGAGCGCCAACCGAGAAAAAGAGTCATAAGGAGAGACACACAATGACGGAAACTCGCCTGGATGTCCTTGAAGTGAGCTTGGAGGAACTCTACCATGGCCAACGAAGGCTTATTGGGGTAGAGAGCTCGCAAGAGGAAGCAGATTCCAGGATCGACAAGGTCGAGGCCCTAGTTGACCGACTATCAGATACACCAAAGACTCTATGCAACACCTGTAGGAAGTTGTGGCGGAACTCACTTCAACGGTGACCATTCTCACAAGAGTACTAAATGCGGGAGGAAGCAACACCCGCGTTGTACCGCCGCAAAACTTGAGGGCACTCAAGCCTCATGGTTATGGAGGGGCCAGAGATGCCAAAGAGCTCGAGAATTTCCTGTTCGACATAGAACAAAACTTTCGAGCTACGAGGCCCGATTCTGAAGAAACCAAAGTTTCTATAGCAACAATGTATCTGAACGGAGATGCAAAACTTTGGTGACGAACCCGTTGGGAGGAGATCCAACAAGGTCGGTGTCAGGTTGACACATGGGAGGACCTGAAGTGGGAGTTGAGAACTCAGTTCCTACCAGAGAATACAGAGTTCGTCGCAAGAAGGAAGTTGAGACAACTCCGCCAAAACACTTCCATCCGAGACTACGTAAAGCAATTTTCTGCACTAATGCTGGACATACAAGACATGTCCGAGAAGGATAAGTTGTTCAGCTTCCTTGATGGTTTGAAGCCATGGGCTCAATAAGAACTATACTGAAGGAATGTCGCCGATTTGGTCAGGGCAATTGCTATTGCAGAAAGGCTCACTGACTTTGTTTCCTCCGAAGACCCAGGAAGAAGGAAATAATCTTTAAGCAATCGCCCTCCAAAGTATTCTTGAGGGAAGGAGCTCGGGGGTGAATAAAGGAAGAAGAGTTCCCACAAAGGGCCAAGCCTGACGGGCAAGTCCTCGAAACCTAGCGAATGCTTCTTGTGCGGAGGGCCGCACATGGTGAGGGAGTGCCCACAAAAGTAGGCACTCAATGCTTTAACGGCTTTCATCCACCCCCCTAAATCTGATAAGGGCAAGGCTGTCGCTTTTAGTTCGAGTAGTTCTGAATCCAACAACGACGATGAGGAGTCGCAAGGACCCCGGATGGGAGCAATGCGTTTGTTGAATGCCATGCAGGGTCAAGTGGGGGAGAACACGAAGACAAGGCTACAAAAAGTAGGAAGTGGTGAGCTGATGTACATAGACATCAAGCTCAATGGCCAAACGACCCGTGCAATAGTGGACACGAGCGCTACCCACAACTTCATTGCCTATCGAGAAGCAAAGCGACTTGGACTGATCGTGGAGAAGAGCCCAAGTCGAATGAAGGCAGTGAACTCGGAGGCCAAGCGAATCTCTGGGTTGGCGAAGGAAGTTCCCATCAAGATCGGATCATGGAGTGGGAACACCAACATGATGGTGGTGCCACTGGATGACTTCCAAGTGATTCTTGGAATGAAGTTCATGCAATGCGGTGAAGTTGGTGCCATTGCCGTTCCTAAACTCCTTGTGTATGATGGGAGGTGACGACCCCTGCGTGGTTCCCATCTCTCGGAGAGGAACCAAGGAACCCCAATATATATCGGCATTGTGTTGGGAAATCATGGGGGCGACATCACATGCGCAGCGGAACAACAAGAAAACAAAATCCCCGATTCCCAAAAAGATGTTCGTCGTCGTGCGAAGATTGGTGCGCAAAAATCCGCGAAACATGAAACTGCGTATAGAGTAGATTGAGTTACCTAGGGAGATCGTATATCCCTGTTTCCTTACAGATCCTTAGGAGAGGGTAAAGGAGGTCAAGCGTCCTCCTCTCTAGCGGTGATCCACACAGCAGGGTTGCGACGACGCTCCTCAAAAACTCCAGGCCTGCTCTGAGGTGGAGAGGAAGAGGAGAATAGGAAAGGCAAGCAAAGGCTCTAGCCTATGAGGCTCTGAATCCCTCCTATTTATAGAGGTCCCCTGTCAAACCCTAATGGGTCCTCCCCTAGTGGGTATTGTATCTGCATCCAATAAGACAAGGGCTCCGTCGGATATCTCATATCCGAACCTCTACTCATCGCAATGCCTACCATATGTGTGTGACCCTCTAGGCCCAATATCGAGTTGGCCGTGAGTCATACCTGTCAGAACTCCTTCTAACTCAGTGAATTATTATCTCTGTAATAATTCACTTGACTCATCGACTACGGAAGTACTAGGCCACTACGCCGTAGTCCCCAGACGATACAGGGGAATCCAATCCATTGGACCTATCTGTCCTCAGTTACTGTGTACATATAGTCCCTCATCCATCTAATATCCCAGAGACCGTATATTGAGCATGGTGCTGTCAGATCCATACGGTTTCTACTGGAGTCTCACTCTAATCGAATTCTCCCGGAGAACTCTTTCTCTCTCAACCCGAATGACCCTGGCCAGGGATTTGTCTGAGAAAGAACACATGGGATATTCCTCTCATGACGCCGAGAGTGGATGATCCTCTATCGACACTCAATAGCCCTCGTAAAGTCGACTACCACTCCCAATGACCAGTTGTACTAGATCTGGGACAGCCAAACCTATAAGTCTGGTATCAAAGAGTGGAGCACTCATACAGGACATCCTTAGTGTCTCAAGTCTAAGGACCAGATACACCACTAGGACTACGGAATCGCTGTCTGACAATAAGGCATCATTAACCATCCAGCATTCCATAAGCGGATCAATCAATGAACTCATTCTTCAATGAGCACCTGTACTGTATCCCTAGTGTCCCTACACGAGCAGCTATGAGACCAGCTGCATCCATCATATGGACGGGTATACAGCACACCAGTCTATCCGGTTATCACGATGTCCCTCTCGAGTAACCTATGACTGGGATCATTTAGGATATGTGTTTAAAGGTGAATCGATCTCATTATCGTGATCTCATCACGATCCGATTCTCATTGCACAAATCCAAGGACATCACAATATATGTATGCATTTATGCAATAGTTATAAAGTGATATACGCTAAAATATAATAAGCAAAAAGATTCTGTATCAAGTCACACGTGCCATCACTCACGTGATTGGCTTGCTGGGCACCTATGACTAGCACATTGCAACTGAAGAAAGGGGTGTGAAAAGGTGAATTAACATTTGTGGCTGCTATGAAGCTATAGCCACTCGACGAGAAGGTCATTCAAGAATCTGCTATGGTGGCGAACGTCATGAAAGAGTTCGCTAACGTTATGCCACCCGAGTTGCCGAAGACTCTTCCACCATGCAGAGTCGTGGATCACAACATCGAGCTAGAGCCAAGAGTGAAGCCTCCAGCGAGACCACCCTACCACATGCCCCCACTAGAGTTGGCAGAACTCAGAAAGCAGTTAGGTGAACTACTAAGCGGTTGTCTCATCCGCAGCTCTAAAGCACCATTCGGAGCTCCAGTTCTCTTCCAAAAGAAACAAGATGGGAGCCTCCGACTATGTGTCGATTACCGAGCCCTCAACAAAGTGATGGTGGAGAACAAGTATCCCATCTCGCTCATCGCAGACTTGTTCGACCAGTTGGGCAAAGCCAAGTATTTCTCAAAACTCGATCTTAGGTCGGGGTATTGGCAAGTGCACATTGCTGAAGACGATGAAGCAAAGACTACCTATGTGACCAGGTATAGAGCGTTTGAGTTCTTGGTGATGCCTTTCGGCTTAACCAATGCTCTGGCCATGTTCTGCACTCTCATGAATCAACTATTCAAGGAGTATTTAGATAAGTTTGTGGTCGTCTACTTGGATGATATCGTCATCTACAGTCAAACGCTCGAGGAGCCTATCAAGCACCTTCGGACAATTTTCAAAGTTCTCAAGGAGAACACTTTGTTCGTGAAAAGGGGAAAATGCTACTTTGCCCAGATGGAGATCTTATTCTTAGGGTATCGAATCGGTGATGGCTCCATTCGGATGGACAAATCAAAAGTGCAAGCAGTTGCGGAATGGCGAACTCCAAAGAAGGTGCCATAGTTGAGATTCTTCCTTAGTTTTGTCAACTACTATTGATGCTTCATAGTGGGGTATTTGAAGCATGCAACTCCACTGACAGAGTTGCTAAAGAAGGAGTAGCCTTGGAAGTGGTCTGACAAATGTGAAATAGCATTCTAGGATCTGAAGGCTAATGTTCTGGAAGAACCGATGCTTAAGTTATTGGACTATGGGGAGCCCTTTGAAGTCCATTTAGATGCTTCAGACTTCACTATTGGGGGAGTACTCATGCAGGAGGGTCATCCGGTGGCCTACGAGAGCCGCAAGCTCAACAAGACCGAGTGGTGGTATCTAGTGCACGAGAAGGAGATGACAGTTATTTCCAAACTCAGAAGAAACTTTTCCCAAAGCAAGCATGATGGACTTCTTGGCTGAATTTGATATGGCAATGGAGTACAAGCCTGGAAAGGCAAACGTTATGGCCGACGCATTGAGTCGGAAAGTGGAGCGTGTGAATGTCGTACAATTGGAGGGTAGAGGCCAAGCAAGTCAGTTGCACTCCAACTTCATTTCTAGGATCAGGGGTGGACTGTATAGTGATCACCAAGCAATTACCCTGATGCAGCTCATCAAAGAAGGTAAGGCACGACGATTTTGGGTCCAGGAGGGACTCGTGTACACAAAAGGGAATAGGGTTTATGTTCCTCGAGTGGATAATTTGAGGCGTGAACTCTTAAGAGAGTGTCACGATTCCCTTTAGGCTGGACACCCAGGTATTCACCGAACGTTGGCTCTCGTGAAGATGGCCTTCTACTGGCCAAAGATGGGGACTGATGTGGAGGAATATGTTCGAACATGCCTCACTTGCCAACAAGACAAGGCAGAGTAGCAGAAGCCGGTAGGACTTTTGGAGCTATTGCTCGTACCAGAAAGGCCATGGGAGAGCATTTCCTTAGACTTCATATCAAGCTTGCCACTAGTAGGGAGACTCGGATCGATACTCGTGGTAGTCGATTGGTTTTCAAAGTATGCAACTTTCATTGCTGCTCGCCTACACTATTCAACAGAGGAGGTGGCCAAGCTGATGATGAAGGATGTGATGAAGTATTGGGGAGTCCTGCACAATATCATCAGTGATCGAGATGCTCGGTTCCTGGGACAATTCTGGACAGAGCTATTCAAACAGTTGGGATCCAAGTTATACTTCTCCACAAGCCTCCACCCCCAGACGGATGGAAAAACCGGGAGGATAAACTGACTCCTGGAGCAATATCTTCAGCACCATGTGAGTGCCAACCAACGAAATTGGGTGAAGCTATTGGATATTGCCCAATTCTCTTACAATTTGCAGCGGAGCTCTACATCCAACCAGAGCCCCTTCGAGATTATTACAGGGCAACAACCGTCAACTCCTCACACCATAGTAAATGGGTATACTAGGAGTAGTCCGTCCACCTATCACTTTGCAAGGGAGTGGCACCAAAATGCAGATATTGCATGGGCTTACTTGGAGAAGGCGACAAAAAGAATGAAGAAGTGGGCAGACTTGGGAAGGCGATCGCAAGAATTCAAGATCGGCGATTTGGTGTTGGTCAAGCTCCAACCAGCATCTCTCCAATTCTTTAGGAACAAAGTACATAAAGGATTGGTGCGCAAGTATGAGAGGCCCTTCCCAATTATCAGTAGGGTGGGCAACGTCTCCTACAAGTTACACAAGTTGTAGCTGCCGGCGTGGTTCAAAATTCACAATGTTCTTAATGCTAGCAACTTGAAAGTCTACCACTCAGATCTGCAAAATGCTTCCCGAAGTATTCCAACTCGGCTACCCCCCACCACAGCCTCCTACGAGAAGCGAGTTGAAACCATTCTGGTGGACCGCAAGAAAAAGCTACCCAATGGAGTTGAACAAATAGAGTACTTGGTGAAGTGGCAAAAGCTTCCCCGAACTGAAGCCAGTTGGGAGCCTGAAGATGCCCTACGACATGAAGAAGCAATCATCAACAACTACTAACAAGTGTCAACGAGGGCGTCGATAGTTTAAGTGGGGGAGAATGTCACGAACGGTCGTCGCGCACCCGCAACAACTCCATTCAACGAACCATTCGTCGCTCTCATCTACATGTATAGCTGCTTGGTAGCATGTTTTGTCTTGGTTTTGAGTCATTTTGCTTGTAAAAATGTAAGTTCGAACATATTGCAGCGTTATAAAGCGACCGCTCACCGAACCGAGCAAAACAGCCCCAAAATTGCCCAAAACAGCTCCGTTTTTGTGTGCCACAAGCTGTTTTCTGCAATCCTCTTTCGCTCACCAAAATGTCAGCCATCTTAGCCCCTTAGAACCACCCGGGTGGCATAGGGCTGGATGGGGCTTCGGTATAGTGTTGGGCATTGAACAACCTTTCGCAAGTTCACATGTTACCTTGACGGGAACTTGTTGTCATGCCCGGCACCTGGTGAGCAGCTATTTGTGGACTTGCAGCTATTCGTTCAACCCTTTAAAGTCCTTGTTTTTCCCCTTTCCCTCTTTTCTCTTGTGCACACAAGGTGCTCGCTGAATTGCTTGTAAAGCTTCCTCTTTCGCGAGACGTCGGGATTTGTCCGTCGCTCGTTCTTCGAACTAATGAACTTTCTCTTTTATAGGTCCTTCGGGATCTGTGAGAGGTTGTAAGTAGGCTGATCTTTGCGGAGCAATATCGCAAGGGCGAAGTGTGACTCAGGCAATGCAAGCTAAGTTCGCGTCTTTGCCGCAAGAGTGCCTCGCGACTTAGGCAATGCAAGCTAAGTTCACATCTTGGCCGCAAGGGTGCCTCATTTCTTAGGCAATTCCAGCTAAGGTTGTGACAGTAGGTAGAAGTCTAGCTTGGCAAGCTCCAGTATGGGATCATTTCGTGTTGCGTCCTCTAGGTAGATGGAGATGTATTTTCTTGGCAACAGCCTTCTCATTCTTCTTCAGAGAGATGTCTCAAGGGCGAGAGATACTGCAATTGAGAATGGTGGCTTGAGATCGCTTAATGTGGATGTCAGCTGGTTTCTTGCGAAATCTATGCTTCATCGAGCATGGGCTCTCTGTGTTTTCTCAAATAAGCCGCATTATATACACTTAGTAGTGCCTTTACATCGCCCCTCAAGGAAGATATGAATATCCCTTGCTCATCTTTAGACTTGTTAAAAACTTCTGCAGTATGTACCAAGTGATGATGCCCACAACCAATTATGTTATTGGATTAATAATAGTTCATCATCTTGAGACTTGGTAGTGCGAGGAAGACATGAAGCTCCCTTGCTCATCTTTAAACTTGTTAAACACTTTCGAGTACATGCCAAGTGATGATGTCGGCAACGAATTGTGTTATTAGATTAATTATAGTCGTCGTGGGTAAGGACACTATTGCCGATATGATAAAAAAAAAAATACTGACGATCAGACTATTTAACACTTCTTTGTTCTTACAGTTTCTCACTTTTAAAGATCAAAGAATATAACATGGAGATATGTTATATTTGTTGGCTTTCTGCAAAATTTTCAGGAGAAGGAAAAGATAATAGTAGTTTAGGTTCCAAAATACAAAAAAACTTTCTTTGTAATAATTGCTAATAGCTTTTTTATATTTTCACATCCAAAAAGACAAAAGGACTTTTCTTCAGAAAAACTGCGAACACATGTTATATATTGTTATATGAATGCATGCTTGCATACATAGACATTCACATGAATATGCGCATGTACACGTGCCAAACATACATTTTGACCATAGAATCGTAATATGATTAAATCAGAATAGGATTAACAAGTATCAAAGAGATATTATCCATTTTACTTTAATACCATTTTAGAAAACATAACAAGTACTAATATAAAATTTTATATACTACACATCTCATTTAATTTAAATCTCATAGATAGAGACTATGATTATGGTTTTCTTTACTATAAAGAGAAAGGATGTACAATGGCATCAGTTTAATATTCTGTATTACAAAGCAAAACAATTATATTACTTTCCCATCATTAATTTTTTCTATGATTGCATTAGCTAAATCATGTTGATCTACATGTTAATTGAAAGTGATTCATTGTACTATTGTCCTTTGGATTGGTTGGACGACGTGTTGAGATTGTCAAGGAAGATAGTAACCAATTTGATCTTGATTTCCTTTATCTCGAATGATAATGCATGTATAATTACATCAGTGTCATCTCATTTCTCTAACGATCACATCAATCTAATTTCTATGGAGTAAAACAAAAAATATTATAAACCTTCCCATCATCCACATTGCTTGCGTAATTCAATTAATCTATATCCACATCAGCTGGATCAGCTCCACATAGCTGAGTGTGACTCATCGGACGTGTTGTCCAATCTTGTCGTAGAAAAAGGAATCATAATAACCTTATAAATACAATTTATGACAGCAATTTAGAAATGTAACTAAAACATAGGCCACTTTTATCATGTGTATTATATAGGAATAAATTAAAAAAATAATATAATAATTTTATAGGGCTATAAAATATTTTGCTAGAAAGTCGAGCTAAATAAAATTGGAGTTAGATACCATTTTTTTGTTTATATATGATAGAATATTGAAAAATATATTCGACTTTATTATTGAGAAGTTGTAGGTCTCTATTTTTGACAAGTCTCTCTCCTTCCCTTTCTCAGTCCAAATCTCTCTCAAAGTAATTAATTGTACATGGGGCAGCAAGTTTAGTAGTTTAGGTTCCAAGATACAAAAGGCTTTCTTTGTAAAAATTGTAAAATATAATTTGTATATTTTCACACCCGAAATACAAAGGACTCTTCTTCGTAATAACTAGGAACACATGTTATATATCATTATATGCATGCATGCATGTATATACATAGCTGTATACATGAATATGCGCATTTGCGTGCCCATACTTATGTGCACACACTCGTAAAAACATGACAAAAATATCAAAATCTAAGGTAACATATATTTTAGCCATATAATGATAACATGATCAAATCAGAATAAGATTAACGAGTATTAAAGATATATCATCCTTGGTATAACCAATATAGTTGGTCTATCCGTGAACATGAACTTGGTATATAGTTCCAATCATTGATGGTTAATTGATTATCGTTTCAAGTAATGGCAGGGGAATACAGTCGACTTAAGGCACTCTTGGTTCAGTTCCTTTCATGCGTTTTCAACCAAGTTTTGAAGCTTCTCGTGGCATGCTTGTTCCATACTCTTTCATATAGCTTTCCACCATGGAGGCAACATTCTCCATAGATTGCTCACGCTGCAAATTTCATGAAACAAGATAAAAAATAGCAAGTCGTTTGACTTCTATTGATTCTATTTTTTTTTATGACTATGTAAACTTAAACATTGGATATTTTTACAAGCATTGCAGGTTCTTTTGTATAGTTTCACAATTTTTCTAAAAATGTTTTTATGGTATTCATGTAAGAGAATGTAAGTTATGGTTGGATTTGGAGGTTACGTAATAAAAACTTTTTTAATGCTACCTGCCAGGTTGGCATTGTGTTTCATCGCATTTTGATTGAATTGGTAAGGTGAGTCTCGAGGGGTTTCGCTTATAGCTGTCGACTGGAGAGACCCATTATGGGTTCGTAAAAACTCAACAATGATGACTCAATACTTAATATAATCAGAAATATTTTCGGTTTATTGCCCTCTTTTGATGAATTTTATATTATCCATATTTTTCAAAAGGTAATATGGTCGTCCATGGATCCACAAATTTTGAGAAACTAAATAGGGAATTATCGTTTTGGCAAGGGAATTCAGAATTGAAAAGGGAAAGGCTGTTCAGGATGACTGATGTAATCGCAGGATTTTGATTTAATATAATTTAAAAAATATAATAACTAGGTTAAGAAAGATCTATATCCAAAATAATAATAAATTACGAAGCAATGTGAAAAGGAACAAGCCAAATAATCGCAGGATTTTGATTTAATATAATTTAAAAAATATAATAACTAGGTTAAGAAAGATCTATATCCAAAATAATAATAAATTACGAAGCAATGTGAAAAGGAACAAGCCAAACAAGCACCTTCATGCAATCCACTAACTATAATGTTACTGTCAAATTCAAAGATAGATCTAAAACACGTAACCTAACAGCTTCTGTGGTCTTTTCAAATCAAACTGCTTTATAACAAACTGAAGATAATATGAAAAAGTAAAACCTACATTGAAGCTTGTCCTACTCTTCCTTGGTTTGATAACTCTATCCCTTCTTCCTATCAAGATCAACATTTGGTATTAGAGTATAGGTTAAGCTATTACCTCTTCCTCAAGTACCATTTAACTCCAGATCTCCAGATTAACAAAAGAAAATTATGACATATAGTGCATCCAAATGAAGGTTCTTCTAGGCTCCCAAGATGTATGAGAGTTTATAGAAGATGAATTTGCTAAACCAAATCCAGCAAAAGAAGGAGCAATGAATGCAGAAGAAAGAAAACAACTCAAAAAAAGAAGGAAGAAGGAGAAAAAAACTTTACTCACGATTTACCAAGGGCTTGATGATACAATGTTCGAGATCATCGCTCCAACAAATACTTCAAAGAAGGCTTGGGAAATGTTTCAAAAAGCATTCGGTGGTGTTGATAAGGTAAAGAAACTTCGTTTACAAGTTTTACGCGCCGAGTTTAAAAAATTACAACAAGGTACTTCTGAAACTATTTTTGATTACTTCTCAAAAGTCATTTCCATTGTTCATCAAATGAGATGAAATGGTAAACACATAAATAATCAGAGAGTAATAGAAATAATACTGAGATCTCTAGATCCAAAATTTGATTTTATTGTTGTTGCGATTGAAGAATCTAAAGATTTGGAAAAAATATCTTTAGAAGTGTTAGGATCGGAGTGACACTAAGAGGGGGGGGTGAATTAGTGCAACGGATTAAAACGTCGGTTTTGACAAATCTTTCGTACGATAAAAATCAAACTCGGAAGTGCTTAACTTGAAAGCGTATTCACAAAGTTGTGCAGCAAAGGTAATGAGGAAATAAGGCAAGTAAGAAGGTTTGCAGTAATGAAATGCAAACTAGAGATTACGCCGATTTTAAAGTGGTTCGGTCAAATGACCTACATCCACTTGCGAGGCCCCTCTTCGATGAGGCTCCCACCTTCCACTAGCAAATCTCTTGAAATGGAAGGGCAAACACCCCTCTTACAACCTTTTACAAGCAGTTCAACCTCTTACAAATTTTCAATAAAAAAAAAGGAGGTGAACACTCTAGCAAATTGAAAAACAAGACTTGCTAAGACTTTCTAAGACCTTTCTCTCGATCAATTGCTTCTAAAAAAGTTGTAATCTCAGCTGAGATTTGAGGGGTATTTATAGGCCTCAAGAGGATTCAAATTTGGGCTCCAAAATTTGAATCCTCTTTGGTTCCCGATGCTGGCGGTGCCACCGCCTGTCAGTTTCTGACACTGATAGTTGACTAGCGGTGCCACCGCCTAGCTCTCCGGTTCATTGGTTGGGCTTAAATTTAGCCCAAACCAAATCTAATTTTGGGCCCAATTGGCCCCTAACTAGGATATAGGATTATCTCTTAATCCTAATCCTAATTACAAGTGAACTACATAACTAAAAACATCCT
Organism: Musa acuminata AAA Group; assembly: GCF_036884655.1. Classification (NCBI taxonomy): domain Eukaryota; kingdom Viridiplantae; phylum Streptophyta; class Magnoliopsida; order Zingiberales; family Musaceae; genus Musa; species Musa acuminata. The sequence continues at coordinate 36,589,508 of NC_088333.1, read as the reverse complement.
AAGCAAGTTTTCAACCGCGAACGTCGAGTCTTGTTCCGGCGAGCTTTCCGACGAACTTCTTCCGACGGACTCCTAGCGAGCTTCCGATCTTGTGATGACTTTAACGAGTAGCCGAGCCTTCTCGGTGATCTCCGTGAACCTCCTCCGACGATCTCTTCGGCGAACTTCCGAAACATCCGACAGGTTCTCGATTTCTTCTCGGTTGGTTCCGGCAGCATCTCTGACAATTCTTCGGACTCTTAAACATCCATCGAACTTGACTCCGGTATTTTTGCTTTGTGTTTTCTGGCTATCGTAGTTAATCCTGCACACTTAACTCAATAATATGGATTAGATCAATTAACCCATCAATTGATTTTATCATCAAAATTCGAGATTCAACAATCTCCCCCTTTTTGATGATGATAATCAATTGATGACGGAGTTAAACATAACTCCCCCTATCTATATGCCATATTAGGAGAAGATAAAAAACGCTTGAATTCCATCCCATTGAATTCAAGCATAAACCGATAAGTTCTAACCGTAGAACTTATCGTTATTCTCACTAAGCATAAGTTAATACGAAACTTCGATGAAAATCATTTTCAAGTCGAATGATAAGAGACAATTTTTACTACGACAGGAGATAAAGATTTTCAACATGAATTTCATGATATAAATGTAAGAGATGCTTTCAATATGATCAATCAATCTTGCGATATTCTCAAGGATTTTGCAAGGCATATAAGACATTCACACATGCTTTTGTAATTCATATAAGTCATGTTATCGATGCGCATAAGACATTTTCATTCATTAAGCCATGCTATCGATGTGGTATAAGTCATCACTTAGTCATCACTTCTCTCCCTTTATCATCAACAAAAAGGGAATGAGACTTGAAGCACATAATTTGTGATTATAACATTAGGAATCCAGAATTGATCATACAAGAATTTATCATTCAAAATTAAGTATGCTAAAATATTTACGCAGAGTTCAACTTAAAAGAAAATTCAGCATTCATCCATTTTATCAAATCTCTTCTTTCTATAGCAAAAATTGTAGGTGTACAAGGAAGAGATTGTGATAAAAAAAAATTCAAGTAGTAACTCCAATAAGTCAAGATCATAATTCGAATACAAACTCATTCAAATCGTCAACTTGAAACTCATAATCAAGCCATCAAAATCAATTTCGAGATTCACAAAATATCATAAAATCATTAATCGTGATCAGATGGGAGTGGTGTTTGACTCAAGATAGGTTAGAGTAATTTAACGTGTCATTTAGAATCAAAAGAGAAGGATCAAATTCACCGTGGAATGGAGAGAGGATGAAAAACTTTACGGAAAATCCATTCAAACAAGTTTATTCTTAGAGATAATTTAACATACCTAATTCCCTTCTAATGAATTCAAATTGGTCTTCATTCAAAGCTTTTGTAAATATATCTGCTAATTGATGCTTTGTGTCAATGAATTCTAGAACAACATTATTGTTAAGGACATGATCGCGTATGAAATGATGCCTAATATCGATATGCTTAGTTCTAGAGTGCTGAATTGGATTTTTGGTAAGACATATGGCACTAGTATTATCACATTTTATGGGAACGTTTTTGAAGTGAATTCCATAGTCTTCTAATGTATTTTTCATCCAAATAACTTGTGCACAGCATGCACTTGCAGCAATGTATTCGGCTTCCGCCGTAGATAGTGCAACTGAATTTTGTTTCTTGGAAGTCCAAGAAACAAGTGCATGTCCTAAGAATTGGCATGTTCCGGATGTACTTTTTCTATCTATCCTACATCCGCCAAAATCGGCATCTGCATAAGCTATTAAATCGATTTTTTTAGATTTTGGATATCACAACCCTAAATTTGGAGTTCCTTTAAGATACCTAAATATTCTTTTAACACTCTTAAGATGAGATAATTTAGGATTAGATTGAAACCTAGCGCAAAGTCCTACACTAAACATAATATCCGGTCTAGTCGCGGTGAGGTAGAGTAGACTACCTATCATTCCCCTATATGTTTTTTGATCGAAATTTTCACTACTTTCATCAATATCTAACTTAGTCGCAGTACTCATAGGGGTGTTTATTGCTTTTGAATTATCCATGTTAAATCGTTTTAACAATTCTAATGTATATTAGATTGGTTAAGAAATATACCATCACTAAGTTGTTTGATTTGTAATCCTAAAAAGAAAGTTAATTCACCCATTAAACTCATTTCAATTTCATGACTCATACATTTGGCAAATGATTCACATAGTGATTCATCCGAAGACCCAAAAATAATATCATCAACATAAATTTGCACAATAAGAAAATTATTTTCAAAATGTTTAATAAACAATGTAGTATCAACCTTGCCTTTGGTAAAATTATTTAAAATAAGAAAGGAACTAAGCCTTTCATACCAAGCTCTAGGAGCTTGTTTCAAGTCATAGAGAGCCTTAGTCAATTTGAATACATGATTAGGAAGAAGAGAATTTTCAAATCCGGGAGGTTGTTCGACATATACTTTTTTGGAAATAAAACCATTCAAGAAAGCACTTTTGACATCCATTTAAAATAGTTTAAAATTATTACTACTAGCATAGGCAAGGAGCATCCATATGGCTTCTAATCGAGCCACGGGAGCGAAGGTTTCTTCGTAATCGATACCTTCTTCTTGGTTGAAACCTTTGGCCACTAATCTAGCCTTGTTTCTAACCACGATACCATTTTCGTCTTGCTTGTTTCTAAAGACCCATTTAGTACCAATGACTAAATGGTCACTAGGTCTAGGAACAAGCTTCCATACTTTATTCCTCTCAAATTGATTCAATTCCTCTTGTATTGCAATAACCCAAAAATCATCTTTCATGGTCTCGTAAATGCATTTAGGTTCGATTTGAGAAAGGAAGGCGACATTAGCACAAAAATTCTTGAAAGAGGAACGAGTTTGAACCCCTTTTGATGTATCTCCTATAATTAGCTCCTTTGGATGAGCATCTATATACTTCCACTCCTTGGGTAAGGAAATTTCGGAAGAAAGTGCATCCAAGTTGCTATTTTGAGGAGGGGGTTCATTTAAATTCAAATTATCAAAACCTAGATCATCATCAAAATCATTTTTCTTTAAATTAGAAATTTAATTAAAAACTACATGAATAGACTCTTCTATTACTAAGGTTCTTTTGTTAAAAACCTGAAAAGCCTTAGAAACGGAAGAGTAACCAAGAAAGATGCATTCATCGGATTTAGCATCAAATTTTTCTAAGGCATCCCTTTCATTCAAAGTAAAGCATTTACAACCGAAAACTTTAAAATAGGAAATATTTAGTTTTTTATTATTCCATAATTCATAGGGAGATTTTGATAGGGATGGTCTTATTAGGACCCTATTCATGATGTAGCAAGCCATATTCACGGCTTCGGCCCAAAAATACTTAGGTAGACTATGTTCATTTAACATCGTTCTTGCCATTTCCTATAAGTTTCTATTTTTTCTTTCAACTACTCCATTTTGTTGGGGATTCCTCGGAGTAGAGAAGTTGTGATTGTATCCATTAACTTCACAAAAATTTTGAAAGTCACGGTTTTGAAATTCACCACCGTGATCACTCCAAATTGATGAAATCATGAAACCTTTTTCGTTTTCAGTGAGTTTACAAAACTTAGAGAAACACTTGAAACAATCACTTTTGTGAGCTAAGAAATAGGTCCAAGTGTATCTAGTATAGTCATCCACAATTACAAACGCATATTTGCTTCCTCCTAGACTTGTCGTGTCAATTGGTCCAAATAAATCCAAATGAATCAATTGTAAAGGTCTAGTGGTGCTAATTTGAGTTTTTGGTTTGAAACTAGTTTTTATTTGTTTACCTAGTTGACATGCATCACATACTTTGTCCTTAATAAACTTTATATTTGGAATTCCTCATACTAATTCTCTAGATGAGATCTTAGATATTAGTTTCATGCTTGCATGGCCTAGTCTCCTATGCCAAAGCCAAGCATCATCATTTAAAGCGAAGAAGCACATTTCATTACTCAGTTCATCAAGGTTGATGGTGTAGACATTATTTTGTTTTAATGCAATCATAGTTATGTTATGGTTTGGTTTTTCAATAATACACACATTTGATTCAAATATAACGATATAACCTTTATCGCATAATTGACTAACACTCAAGAGATTATGTTTCAATCAATCAACTAGTAAGACATCATCAATAGAAAATTTTAATTTGTTACTTATGGTTCCCTTGCCAATGATTTTGCCTTGGTTGTTGTCTCCGAAGGTGACGTACCCTTCTTCTTTACTAGTGAGCATAGAGAAATGAGATGGATCTCCAGTCATATGTCTTGAGCATCCACTATCTAGATACCATCTCTTGCTCCTAGCTTGTGATGGTGTATGTTTCTACAAGAAGGGATTATTTTTAGGTACCCATTTTCTTTTGGGTGCCTTAAAAACTAATTTAACTTGTTCATCATATTGCATAGAATTGATCATGGTTCCTTTAGGAACCCAAATTAGTTTGTTCGGACTAATTTTCTTGAATGGACATTTATAAGTTTTATGTCCATATTTGCAACAAAAGTTGCAATTGCTTTGGTGCCGAACATGTAAGACGGGGGCCTTTAATGAAGGTGGTTGGATTTTGGTGAGGACTTCTCACAAATCCGATTCCACTTCTTTTAGGAACGTGACCCTTATTTGTAAGGATCATGTTCAAAGATTTGCTACCAACCTCGAATTTCTTCAAGGTGTCCTTAAGTAGCAAGTTCTCCTTTTGGAGAGATTCTAGATCATGGAATTTTATACATGGAGCTAAATTATCATGATATTTAGTTTTTAATTTATCGATATCACAAGTGAGACTATCATGCTCCTTTTTTAGCAATTTATATTTTCTACTAATTGTCTTACATTCATCAAATAACTCATGGAAAGCATTTAATAATTCATGGTAAGCTAAATCTGCATCAATTAAATCCGTTACCTCTTCTCCGATGGCCATTAGGGCGTAATGAGCAACTTGCTCGGTGTTCGACTCCTCTTCTTGGGACGCGCTTGAATCATCCCACTTTGCCTTGAGCGCCTTCTTCTTTGATGTTCTCTTTTTGGCTCGAGGACAATCGTTCTTATAGTGTCCGGGTTTTTTGCACTCATAGCAAATCACTTGGTCCTTCTTGTGTTCAAATTTATTTTTTGTATTATTTTTAAATTTATTCTTTCTTAAATATTTTTTAAATTTTTGAGTCAAAAGTGCAATGTCATTGTCATTGTCCTCATCACTTGATGTTCCTTTCAAGTGGTCTTCTTGTGATGTGAGTGTCATATCCTTCCTATTCTTTGGAAGGGGGTTCTCGAGCTCGTCATGAGCTTGACATGTCATTTCGTAGGTCATTAGAGACCCAATAAGTTCTTCAAGAGGGAATGTTTTAAGGTCTTTAGCCTCTTGAATAGCCGTAACTTTTGGATCCCAACTTTTAAGGAGGGGTCTTAGGATTTTAGTTACTAGTTCAAAGTTAGTAAAATCTTTACCACGAGCTTTGAGTCCATTGATGACATCCGTAAACCGGGTGTACATGTCTCCGATGGACTCACTTGGTTTCATTCGGAAAAGTTCGTAAGAGTGCACAAGGATGTTGATTTTGGACTCTTTCACTCGGCTAGTGCCTTCATGAGTGACCTCAAGAGTTCTCCAAATATCAAAAGCCGAATCACAAATTGAAACACGATTAAATTCATTTTTGTCTAGTGCACAAAACAAGGCATTCATAGCCTTTGCGTTTAAAGCAAAAACCTTCTTCTCTGATTCATTCCATTCGCTCATCGGAAGAGAAGATTTTTGAAATCCATTTTCAACAATAGTCCAAAGCTCAAAATCCATGGAAATGAGGAAGATCCTCATACGAGTCTTCCAATAAGTATAATCCGACCCATTAAACAAGGGTGGACGTGTGATAGAATGACCCTCATGTATGCCGAAGTAAGCCATCTCTCTTGGGTATCAAACCAAGTATAAGAGTGAGCCTAGCTCTGATACCAATTGTTAGGATCGGAGCGGCACTAAGAGGGGGGTTTGAATTAGTGTAGCGGATTAAAACGTCGGTTTTGACAAATCTTTCATACGATAAAAATCAAACTCGGAAGTACTTAACTTGAAAGCATATTCGCAAAGTTGTGCAGCAAAGGTAATGAGGAAATAAGGCAAGTAAGAAGGTTTGCAGTAATGTAAATAGCAGTAATGAAATGCAAACCAAAGATTACGCCGATTTTAAAGTGGTTCGGTCAAATGACCTACATCCACTTGCGAGTTCCCTCTTCGATGAGGCTCCCACCTTCCACTAGCAAATCTCTTGAAATGGAAGGGCAAACACCCCTCTTACAACCTTTTACAAGCAGTTCAACCTCTTACAAATTTTCAGTAAGAAAGAAGGAGGTGAACACTCTAGCAAATTGAAAAACAAGACTTGCTAAGACTTTCTAAGACCTTTCTCTCAATCAATTACTTCTCAAAAAGTTGTAATCTCAGCTGAGATTTGAGGGGTATTTATAGGCCTAAAGAGGATTCAAATTTGGGCTCCAAAATTTGAATCCTCTTTGGTTCCCGATGCTGGCGGTGCCACCGCCCAGCTCTCGGGTGCTAGGAGGTGCCACCGCCTGGCTCTCCGGTTCACTGGTTGGGCTTAAATTTAGCCTAAACCAAATCTAATTTTGGGCCTAGTTGGCCCCTAACTAGGATATAGGATTATCTCTTATTCCTAATCCTAATTACAAGTGAACTACATTACTAAAAACATCCTAAGCAAGTTTTCAACTGCAAACGTCGAGTCTTGTTCCGGCGAGCTTTCCGACGAACTTCTTCCGACGTACTCCCAGTGACCTCCTGATCTTGTTATGACTTTAACGAGTAGCCGAGCCTTCTCGGTGATCTCCGTGAAGCTCCGACGATCTCTTCAGCGAACTTCCAAAACTTCCGACAAGTTCCCAATTTCTTCTCGGTTGGTTCCGGCAGCATCTCCGACGATTCTTCGGACTCTTAAATGTCCATCGAACTTGACTCCGGTATTCTTGCTTTGTGTTTTCTGGCTATCGTAGTTAATCCTGCACACTTAACTTAATAATATGGATTAGATCAATTAACCCATCAATTGATTTTATCATCAAAATATGAGATTCAACAAGAACTTATGGGTTCCCTTCAAGTTTATGAATCAAATTCTCAAAGAGGAAGAGGACGAGGACAAAGAGGAAGAGGAGGCAGAAATCACACCAATCAAGAATCTCCAAACAATGAAAATGTTGGAGAAAATTCTAGCTAAAGAGGCCGAGGTTATGGTTGAGGATGTGATGTGGTCAATGCCATGGACGTGACAGAAACTCTAAAAGGTCTGAAATACAATGCTATATTTACAAAAGGTATGAACATTACTCTTATGAATGTTATTATAATCTTAACAATCAAGGTGATAAGGCAAATTTTTTTGAGAAATAAAAAAAAGAATGAAAATCAAGTTTTGCTAATGAGTTATGATAATTTGAAAGATGATCAGTCTTTGACATGGTATCTAGATATAAGAGCCTTAAATGATATGTGTGGCAACAAAGAGCTATTTTAAAAAATGAATACAAGTTATTCCGGGAACATTACATTTGGTGATTTATCTCAAAGACCAGTAAGAGGCAAAAGTAAAATTCTCCTTGAACTTAATAATAGCAAAGAATTATATATTTCAGATGTTTATTATATTCCTGATATGAAAAATAATATTCTAAGCTTAGGACAATTATTTAAAAAAAGGTTATGATATTGAGATGAAAGATATAGCTCTCTCAATTCATGACAAGAATAAAATATTGATATCACATGTGAAAATGGCAAAGAATAGAATGTTTCCTCTGCATTTAAGTATTTTTGATCAATCAAATTATTTTAAAACTGATATTGAGGATATTTCTATATTTAGCATCTTAGATACGCGCACTTAAATTTTGAGGCTTTGAAACTTCTAGAGAAGTATAATATGATAACATGAATGCCAAAAATTGATCGCCCATCAAAATTATGTGAAGTATGTGTCATGGGTAAGCTAGAAAGAAAGCATTTTAAAGTCAGAATAACAAAAAGAGCATGGCATCGACTTGATCCGGTACACTTAGATATTTGTGGCCCTATCAATCCAGTATCACTTAGAGGAAGCATATATTTTCTTGCCTTCACTGATGATCATAGTGGCAAAATTTAGGTTTATATATTAAAATAAAAGAAAGAAGTTTTAAGCAAATTCAAAGAATTTAAGGATTTGGTTGAAAGATAAAGTTATTATAAAATTAAATATTTAAGAACAGATAGGGGTAGTGAATATATATCAAATAAATTTAAATTTTTTGTAGAAATAATGAAATTCTACATCAATTCACCATGTCATATACACCTCAACAGAATGGTGTCTCAGAAAGAAAAAATAGGACTATCCTTAATATGGTCTGATGCATGTTAAAGGAAAGAAAAATTCCTAACGAATTTTGAGGAGATGCTATTGCTTGTGTAATTTATTTGCTTAACAGGTTTCCGATAAAACAAATTGGTAACATTACACCAGAAGAAGCATGAAGCTTATAAAAACCAAGAGTTGATCATTTGAGAATTTTTGGAATTATTGCATTTGCTAAAATACCAGAAGAAAACAGAACAAAATTAGAAGATAAAAGTCAAAAATATATTTTGCTAGGTTATTTAGAGAATTTCAGTTGTTACAAACTCTACGATCCTATCACTTGGGATATTGTAGTGCTCCCGGATGTGGCCGAGCAATTTCTCAGTCACAACAGAGTCAAAATCATGCAATGACTTTGAAACTTAAAGGGCTCACCCAGTCCTCTCGTTCAACGGGGAAATACTGGTCTCTAAGAAAAAGGTATGTTGTTCTAGTGGTCGATCGTTTATTAGTGCCAAGTTTCCAAATGCAGCATTTTAGGAATACCAATCTTAGATATTTGCTCATACATAATAGCACCATTCGTATCACTAATTTTATTTTTATTCCAAGTACCAATTTGAATTAACTTTGAACTAAAGTAATGCTCAGAATAAGTGTTAATATTAAGAAATGCAGGCTTCAAGTAAAAGGTATATCAAACAACGACCCTTATGATTAAAGGGGGAAGGGTGGTACGAGGTTTTTGGTTAGAGATGCTAGTCACAGGTGCAGGTAGCTACTTCCCCCATTCCAACAAAAGAAGCACAAACAAGCAAAGGATAGGCTGAACTGATGAGCGAGATTTGCATATGTTCTTCTAAGTTTGGCACATAATGTTTGAAAGCCCATTTGTTTTCCTCGAGATAGGATCTTGATAAACCTTTCATCTATGATAAAGATGAGGAAACGGTGACGTTGCGTAAGAAATAAGAAGGCAAAAAACACTTAGAAGTATAGCACGACTTCGAATTAGTAGAGTAGATCAAAAAAAAGAAACGTGCAATCAGATTTTTCTTGTTTACCAAATATTAATTCATTACACTAATCTAAATTGAAATCCATTAAAATAAAAAAAATTACCTCTTCCTTAAGATAAAATAAATGATACTTCTCACTGGGTGCTAGTAAATTTTTGAATTCTTCAAAGGTATGGATTAGCTTCAGAAAATAGCCCTTCATATACTCTGGTAGCTGATGAACAGCCTTGGCATCCCACAATTAGCTTAGTTTTGCTTTATCCACAAAGAATCAAACTATTGTGGCATATTTGTCATGGCACCTGCTGTTCTAATCAATTGAGATAAGATATCTCATTCTCGACAATAATAAAACAAAAAAACGCTATCCAAAAGCAAGAGATTTCCAAACCTTTGAATTGCTTCAGTGAGTAGTTGACTCTCCTCCAATGTGCTATAGAGATCATAGATATCATCCAAGATGGAAGTCATGGTCATCACCTTGGTGGTAATCACTCGTGCACGAGAATAGTGAGGTTCAAAGTACACCGTAAGCATCCAATAATAACATTCCACCACTCAAAGTACACCATCTTCAATACAATCCACAAACCACAATGTTATTGTCAATCCAAACATCGATAAAAATAGATGGACACAATCAAACATTTCTACAATGACAGTGTTCTACGTATTCAAGTGTACTCCTCAACCTGAACTCTCAATCAATCTAACTGTAGGAAAGAACTTACATGGAGATGCTCTTATTCTCTCGTCGCGATGAAGACATTGCAGTAGATTGAAGTCAAGCTTTGCCAGCTCTAGTAAGGCATCATTTCGTGTCGCACACTCTTGGTAGATGGAGATGAAATTTCGTGCCAAGACCCTTTTCATTCTTCTACAGAGAGGACTCTCAAGGAACAGTCTCACTTGCGTTGCTAACGGTGGTGTGAGATCACTTAACATGGACGCAAGCTGGTCCCTTGTAAAAGAAATAGCTTCATCGAGTATGGTCTCCTCATGTATCCGTAGACAAGCCGCATTGTATAAGCTTAAAAGTCCCTTTGGATCATCCTTCACGGTGGACACTAAATTTCCTTCCTCATCTTTGAACTTGTTAAAAACATCTGTTGATTCATAAAGTTTTAAGAAAACACAAGAAGTGGTTTTATTTTATTTACGTTATTGTAACAATTTCACAAAAAATGACATTGAGTCTCTTGAAATCGAACATAGTAATTTCATCTCTATAATATGCCAAATATAGGTCAAATATAAATCATGATATACGCCAAAGATGGTTTCAAGAGGAACTTTCAGTGACAAATGTGTATTATCTGATTGCAGGTGTTGGTCCAGCCCATATGTGGGCTTGAACAAATTGAGTCGTTTGAGCGAAAATAAAAAAAATCAAATTATTAATTAAAAGATATGAGATAGGGCAAAACACTGAGCGTGAGGAAAGTTTTTTTCGTGCGTACAATGCGGCGGCGTGCAGAGAAACAGAGAGAGAAAGTAAGGTTTCTGAGTTTTCTACTTGACGATCGGTGGCCAAACATTGTCAGTTTTGACCCAAATTTTATATGAAGAATCCTTGCAGCAAACTCTACAATCCTAATTGTGTTGATCTACAGTTTATCCTCTTAAGGTACTTTCTTGCTATATCCACTCTGTGAGACCTAGAATTCTCTTTTGAGGAAATCCATCCTATAATATGAAAATATGCTATTCTTGAGCCAAGATCTATGATCTTGATGTTATTGTGATCCTCTGATTATTCTAGAGAAGACCTATTGTAAACTTATTATCATTACTATTGATAGTGGAAGTTTGAGGTGGACTATGGTCCCGTGGTTTTTCCCACATTGGGTTTTCCACATTAAAAGATTTGGTCTCACTATGTGATTGATTATCTGCTCTATTATTTATTCTATGCTGGTTGATATTTTTATTTAGATATCAAGTTGGTATTTTGATGAGGAACCCATTTTGATACACAAAGAGGGAAAAGAATATTCCGCTTTAACATATTTTTTTCCAACAAGTAGTATCAGAGCAACAGGTTGTTTGGTGCTAGTTTTTCTTGTGTGATTGAAATAGAGTAGTCAGATGATATGATTAATTTGAACTCATCAAATTATTCCACTTGGAGGTGTCTGATGGAAGATTCGCTATATTGTAAAGATTTTTATAAGCCTATCAAGATTAAAGATAAACCCTCTACTATGGACGATGAAGAATGGGAAGTTCAACATAAAAAAGCCATTGCTTATATTAGAAGATGGATGGATATAAACTTGCATGAGCATATTTATGATGAAACCAAAGCTGATGTTGTTTGGCAAAGGTTAGAAAACCTCTTTGCGAAAAAGACAATGGGAAATAGAATTTCTCTCCTTAGAAGGCTTGTAAATTTGGTGTATAAAGATGGTGGTAACATTGTTGAGCACATAAGCCTATTTCAGAGTCTTGCAAATAAGTTGGTTGCTATGAAAATGAATATAGATGATGAGATGCAAGGATTACTACTTCTCAACTCTTTACTAGAAAGTTGGGAAACATATGTGGTGACAATTTGTAACTCCACGTCAGAGGGGACTCTAACTATAGATATGGTTAAAGATAGTTTGCTAAATGAAGATGCCAGAAGGAAATAATAGGGTGAATCTTCTTCTGGGGCATTTGTTACTAAAAAACAAGAAAGACGTGAAAGAAGCCATAATAGAAATCCACATGGATATAGAGGAAGATCCAAGTCTAGAAGAGATATCAAATGTTTTCACTATAACAAGCCAGGTCACATGAAGAAAGAGTGTAGGTTTTGGAAGCGAGAACAGAATGAAATGAAGACAAATGAGAAAGAGACCAATACGATTGCTGCTGAAGGTAATATCACTATTGTCTGTAATGAAGGTTATGTTAGTCTTGTAGCTCAGGACAGTAATTGGGTAATTGACTCTGGTGCTTCATTTCATATTACTTCTCATGCTGATTTCTTTAGATCTTATACTACTGGTGATTTTGGTAATGTCAGAATGAGAAACAGTGGTATATCTAAGATTGTGGGTATTGGAGATATTTGCTTGGAGACCAATATTGGGAGCAAATTGATACTCAAAGATGTAAGGCATGTTTCAGATATTCGTCTTAACTTGATATCTACAGGTAGACTTGATGATGAGGGTTTTACACACTATTTTGGTAAAAGCAAATGGAAACTCACTAAAGATTCTCTGATTGTAGCAAGAGGAAAGAAACTTAACTCCTTTTATGTCATGGAAGCTAAGCTACACAAAGGAGAGATTAATGCAATTCAAAAAGGTGAAAGTATAGATCTTTGGCATAAGAGGCTTGGACATATCAGCGAGAAGGGACTTCAAACTCTTGCTAGAAAGCAATTCTTACCAGAGTTGCAAGGTACATTTATTAAATCTTGTGATCATTGCTTAGCTGGAAAAACACATAGAGTTATATTTCAGACATATCCATTATCTAGAAGATCAGATATTATTGATTTAGTTCATACTGATGTTTATACTATGCAAACTAGAACTCTTGGAGGTGCTCTTTATTTTGTTACTTTTATTGATGACCATTCTAGAAAAGTGTTGGCTTTTGCTTTGAAATCTAAAGACTAGGTACTCGATGTTTTCAAGGAGTTTCATGTCAGTGTTGAAAGAGAAACTAGTAGAAAACTAAAGTGTATTCGATTAAATAATAGTCGCGAGTACAGGGGTCCTTTTGAGAATTATTATACGTTCCATGGTATCAGGCTTGAGAAAACAGTTTCTAAAACTCCTCAACAGAACGGTGTGGCAGAAAGGATGAACAGAACCATTGAAGAAAGGATTAGGTGTATGCTTTCCCATGCTAAGTTACCAAAGTCATTTTGGGGGGAGGCTATGAGAACTACAGTTGACCTCATAAATCTTTCTCCATTAGTTCCTCTGGAAAGTGATGTTCCAGAGAGAGCATGGAAAGGAAAAGATATATCTTATAATCATTTGAGAGTCTTTGGGTGTAAAGCATTTGTTCATATTCCCAAAGATGAGAGGTCCAAGCTTGATAATAAGGCAAAAGCATGTATCTTCTTGGGATATGGTCATGAAAAGTTTATGTACAGATTATGAGATCCAATGAACAAGAAGATTATTAGAAGCAGAGATGTTGTGTTTCTTGAAGACCAATTATTTGATGATGGTGATAATATTGAGAGGCCAGAAACCTCTGTTTATATTCCTTGGAGTTTGGGTCCAGTTCCTTCACCTGCAGTTCATGATGATCATGGGGGAGATGAAAAAGAAGATTGTGGTGAGAATACCAGTGATGATACACCTATAGTTGATGATGTTGAACCAACTGAACAAGCACCTCCACCACCAGTTGAGAATCCATTGAGAAGATTCACTGGAGAGCGACAACCATTTACCAAATATCCTTCACATGTGTATGTTATGCTTACTGATGGGGGAGAGCCAAGAAGCTATTCTACATGAGAATAAGAGTGAGTGGGTTAAAGCCATGCAAGAAGAGATGAGATCCTTGCTTGAGAACCACACCTATGACTTGGTAAAATTGCCTAAAGTGAAAAAAGCTCTCAAGAATAAGTGGGTTTACAAATTGAAGACTGAAAATAATAGCTCACAACAAAGATACAAGGCACGACTAGTTGTGAAAGGATTTAGTTAGAAGAAATGTATTGACTTTGAAGAAATATTTTCTCCAATTGTGAAAATGTCCTCTATCCGAGTTGTTCTTAGTTTGGTTGCCCGCTTGAATTTAGAAGTTGAGCAACTTGATGTGAAAACTACATTTCTTCATGGTGACTTAGAAGAAGAAATTTACATGGAGCAACCAAAAGGTTTCAAAGTCAAAGGAAAAGAAAATATGGTATGTAAGCTTAGGAAAAACTTATTTGGACTCAAACAGGCACCTAGATAGTGGTATAAGAAGTTTGATTCCTTTATGATAAGCTAAGGGTATGATAGAACCACATCTGATCATTGTGTGTTTATGAAAAAATTTTCAAATGATGATTTTATTATTTTACTGTTATATGTTGATGATATGCTAATTGTTGGCCATGATGTTAGAAAATTTGAAAAGCTTAAAATAGAGCTAAGTAAGTCTTTTGCCATGAAAGACTTGGGATCGGTGAAATAAATACTTGGCATGAAGATTCTTCGTGATAGGAAGAAAAAGAAGATTTGGCTATCTCAGGAGACTTACATTGAAAAGGTTCTTGAAAGATTCAACATGAGTAAAGCCAAAGTAGTTTGTTCTCCACTTGCAGGTCATTTCAAACTTAGTTCGAAACAATGTCCTACAAGTGAGAAAGAAAAAGAAGAAATGTCTAGAGTGCCTTACTCATCTGCAGTAGGCAGTTTGATGTATGCTATGGTTTATACTAGGCTAGATATAGCTCATGCAGTTGGAGTTGTCAGTCGATTTCTCTCTAATCCTGGAAAGGAACATTGGGCAGCAGTGAAATGAATATTAAGATATCTAAGAGGTACTTCCAGGTTATGTTTATGTTTTGGCAGTGATGAACCTGTGTTAGAAGGTTATACAGATGCAGACATGGAAGGTGATACTAATTCTAAGAAGTCCACTTTGGGAGTCTTGATGACATTTGCAGGAGGAGCAATCTCTTGGCAGCCTAAGTTACAGAAGTGTGTTGCTCTATCAACCATAGAAGTAGAATACATAGTAATTACTTAAGCCTACAAGGAAGCTTTATGGATGAAAAAGTTTCTACAGAATTGGGCTTGAAATAGAAAGGATATACTCTTTACTGTGACAGTCAGAGTGCCAATCACCTCTTTAAGAATTCAACATACCATTCTAGATCCAAGCATATTGATGTGAGATATCACTGAATTCATGATGTGCTTGAGACGAAAGAATTACAATTGGAAAAAGTACATACCAATGATATTGATTCAGATATGTTGACAAAGTCTTTACCTAAGGAGAAGCTTGAAACATGTAAGCGAAGAGCGGGCTTGGTACAGCCAACCATATGAGCTGGAGAGGGAGAATTGTTGGGTCCAGCCCATATGTGGGCTTGGACAAATTGGGCCGTTTGAGCCTAAATCAAAGAAATAAAATTATTAATTAAAAGATATGAGATAGGGCAAAACACATAGTGTGAGGAAAGTTTTTTTCTAACAAAATAAAAAGAGAAAGTAAGGTTTCTGAGTTTTCTGCTTGACGATCGGTGGCCAAACGTTGCCAGTTTTGGCCCAAATTTTATGTGGAGAATCCTTGCAGCAAACTCTACAATTCTAATGGTGTTGATCTACAGTTTATCCTCTGTAAGGTACTTTCCTGCTATATCCATTCTGTGAGACCTAGAATTCTCATTTGAGGAGATCCATCCTATATGATGAAGATATGCTATTCTTGAGCTAAGATTTATGATCTTGATGTTATTGTGATCCTCTGATTATTCTAGAGAAGACCTATTATAAACCTGTTATCATTACTATTGATAGTGAAAGTTTGAGGTGGACTACGGTCCCATGGTTTTTCCCACGTTGGATTTTCTATGTTAAAAGATTTGGTCTCACGTGATTATTTGCTCTATTGTTTATTCTGTGTTGGTTGATATTTTTATTTGATTGATATTTTTATTTAGATGTTAAGTTGGTATTTTGATGAGAAACCCAATACTTTTGCTTTAACATTTTTTTCCAACAGTATGATCATGAAAAGTACAGAGAAGACATTATGGACGATTACTATACTAGTCAGGCAGTAACAATTATGGACGATATATATATATATATATATATATATATATATATATATATATATATATATATAACAAAGTACATCTTTTTAATATAATTGAAAAATATGTGTAGGAGATCAAAACTTTTGAGAGTGTGAGGTCACTCATGTACAGAGAAGACATTATGTAGCAAATTGATCAGCTAATATTGTTAGAAGCCATCGGATTGATTGTTCAGTGACTTGTTTTTTGACGGGCTGATTAAGTTGTTTTTTAAAAACAAAAATCCTCCATCATATCTAAAATACAAATCGAATTACTTCTGCAAACATAATTTTTCTATGCCTGAATTAAACACGAGGCGAACACAAAATTATAGAGAAAACATACAAATACATCTACTCCAAGGAAACGTGAGAGCATATTACCAGGGGTCACATGATACCCTTGTTGTCTCAGCAGTCGAATTGCTACAGCTACAGTTTTGTTTTTTTTCTGAAAGAGGAAATGAATTAGCACTTAAAAAAAGAGAGTTACAGCTGCTAGGCAAGGCTGTCGCATCAGCCTTCCAAGAAAAGATGATTGTGAGCAGAAGTGTTGAGTTGTGTAGGGGATGAAGCTGAACTCAACAACCTTCAGCCTCATCCGAAGGATAGCAATATTGAAGACAGCTGAATCAGAGCATATCCATATCTTGCTTAAGCCCTCCTCCTCTGTAAAATTTAGGGCTTCAAGAATTGCTAATCCATGATCTATTATCATGGTGAAGGGTCTATGATCTATGATCATGGTGGCATTGATATTTTTGGGAATGAGGGTTTTCTCCCAATGGGGTGAAATGTAGCAATCATTGTGAAAGCTAGAGAGCAGTGTCGTAAGGGAATGAACATGTTACCAGGGGAGACATAATATATATCCTTGTTGTCTCAGCCGTCGAAATCGGAGAGCAGTGTCACAAAGACCATGGTCGTCAATATGGGCATCATGGATATGGTTTAACGCTTCACTTATTTCCTTCTCGAAGCGATAATCCAATCCAAGAAGCTGGATTGAATCGACCAAATTCATAGTTTGCAAGATGTCAGTAGGATCCTTGGACATGCTTCTTATCTGCTCCATCAGTTCCGCAACTCTCTCTTTTATCGTTGTATCACACTCTTCCTGCAATAGACGAGAAAAGGGAGATTTTTCATGGTACTGAAACCGCAGGAAACCCCAACTCTGTCGATGAAGGACCAGTTTAAGCATGAGTGCTATTTAGCTGGAGCTAAATTTTCAACACCCCTCTTTCCAGGTGACCTTCTTGCTGAAAACTGGAAACATCTTTGGCAGATAGGATGGCCGGGTTACATACCGATGTTGGAGTGATGGACTGGCCATGTTGGATAAAGTAGTCCGCCCCAAACGTTCGGACGATAGCTTACAGACTTGCGAACCATCAGCTCATCATCTGGAACAAGTGATTGCAGACTAAGACTCTCCATTCTTATTTTATGTGAAGACTAATTAAACATGCGAGGTGGCGGAGAGCCTGCTGCCTTGTGTTGGAATTTATGAGGACATAAAATCTGCGTCTGTCGAGGAGGAAGACAAATATGAGCCACGACTCTCATCTACTTTGTGGAGATTACCTACTAAACCAAATTTCACACGACGCGAAAGAGAAAAGATATTATCATCATATATCTCTACTCACAGTTCATACTATCAAAATTGAAGTCGGCTGTATCTGTTCTAACTAAAATAAATAGCAACTTCGTGGTGATAGGGAAGCGACGCAAGGATTACAAATGTGTCAATTTGGCCACCGACAAAAGATATGAAGAGACGTAAGCATTACAAATGCCAATTGGTTTCCATGCATGGGCGCCATCGACATAAGATATGAAGAGACGTAAGGATTCAGGTCTTTTTGTGTTTTATTGCCTCTTGTGTCGCTCTCCGTTATTCATGTTTCTTATCTGCCACATCAATTGTTCCATATTTGGTTTGAGTGACTCATTGGCAACAAATCCGAATTGTGATGCCATGGTCGCCTGTGGCAGTAACTGTGGGCACTTCAAAGGTCTAAGTTGGTTGACGAAGAGACTTGGACGCTCCTCAAACCCTAATGTGGACTCGGATGCATGTTCCATGATCAATCTGCACGAAGGTTGATGTTGGATGGATTTCTCAACCTGATTCCTCAGACACTCAAACCATTTGACATTTTATAATGAGTTTAACCCGGGCTGGGCTGTCACATGTCTGAGTATATATTGGAACAAATATTACCCCTATCACATAGCATGACCACAAGATGCAGCTTAAGCAACTCTTGGATGGATAATGATATTTGGAATAATATTATTAGCAATCCTAGATACTTTCTGGGTTGATTGTGGTTCTTCCAAGGGTATGCACATTCTTTCAAGGGATTAGTATAGTGATATTCTTTCTAGATATGCTACGTCTTGGGACTGATAACCTTTATTATGAAATATACACTTCAAGCCCAACAGAGACCAATATCTTTCCATCATTGATAGTATATGAGATAAAATGGTTAGAACTAAATATGCCGTGATTTTTCCTTGGAATATTCAAAATTATTATGGCAAAGCTAGAATCCGGTTTGTTTCTTCTCGCTCTTGAAAGTTTAAGAGGAGAGTTCACTAAATTTTTTGGTGATATTTCTATTGTTGATGTTTTCAAAGATAACTATATTTTAGATTCTCGTAGTCCATTCAAGCATGCTTTCAGCAATATACATGCTAGTGATAGATCTTTGGTGGTTCTAATCTCATTGTTAATCCATATATCACATGATAATTTTTAGTTTTAGAAGCTAGATAATAAGAGGGTTTGTTCTGCTAAGTCTGCCTATCATTTTCTTGCTTCTCAGTTGGAATGATTGATCCTAACATGGACTAGTTTTATTGTTTGTGGAAGCTTCCCGTGCTGCCTCAGGTTAAATTTTTTTGTTGGAAACTTTTGCACCGCCACCTCTCATTGATCGTCTCAACTAAGAGTGTGCAGTAATGCTACTACTTGCCCTTTTGTCAATCTAAAGCAGAAACCATTAATCACTTCTTTCTGTGCGTCTTTCCTATTAAATTATGGCAACTCTCTAAATCTTCTACAGAGGGGGGTGCAGTGTCCCAATTCTGATGGTCAAACCTTGTGGGTTCTAAATGATATTGGTCTTTGGTGAATATGGAGGGCTATGAATTATCTTGTTTTCGACCCCATTGCTTGTTCTGTTTACAAGATTTTCAAGAGATAGTAGCATTTGTTCTCGCTAATGACATGGCCAAATCTTCTGATAGTGTCCAACATATGATATCACTAACTTATCCAAAATGTAGCTTGAATATATATGTTTCCGAATTGTAATCATCCCAAACTTAACTAAGAAGTATCTTGATATCTGATGTAGGCATCTACAAAACCCAACCTCACCATCCCTACACTCTATTTAGCATAGCAGCTTCAAGAGCCTTTCTTAAGTTGGCAAGACTGAAAAGAGTGAAAATTGCAAATAGCTAATATAATTTTGTAACACATACCAGCAACTTGCAAATTGCTTTGAACTACTGTTAAGCAAAGATTTCTGTTTTCCATGGATAATACTAGCTTCAGCTTCCCAGTACAATACACGTTCATTTACAAAGGCTTACATATATTTCAGAATAAAGGATTCGTAGAAGAAGCAAGCATAGTACAATACACATTCATTTACAAAGGCTTACATATATTTCAGAATAAATGATTCATAGAAGAAGCAAGCATCGTCATACAATCAAAGTGGAACAGGATGTACAAGTAACAAAGAGATATATTCCTTTGTCTTCGTAGAGGAGTTGGTGTATCCATCGATGTACTTATATATATTTTCCATCATTCGTGAAAAATTAACAATCCTTTGAAGTAAAGCAACAGGGAATGCAGTTTGATTGAGGCACTCTTCATTTATATCCTTCCATGCATCATCAACTAGAACTTGGAGCTTCTTACATGCCACATGCACATCTGTTCCATATTCTTTCATGTAGCATTGGACTGTGGAGGCAACATGTTCCCTAGTTTGTTCCAACTGTAAATTTCATGAAAAAAGAGGATTAATGATCTACAAACTAAATTCTAACGGATCCTTTGAGGATTTACATGTTCATTATATTAAAACAAATTGATAGACTATTATCAATAATAAGGTATAGATGAAAGGAATTTGGGAATCTACAGATGTGGAAGCTTACGAACGGGGTTTTTTTGTTTGTACTAGATTTCTTAATATAAAATCATTTAAGGAGTTCAGCAAAACTTTGATAATGCAATTGAGTGAGATAAGAAATGCTTTTGAGGAGATAAATAGAAGGAATATTGAAGACAACTTTGGAGATTACCTATTAAACCTCAATTATGGTCCATCTCATCTAATCGGAGAATGTATGTTATTTTATTTTTCTTTTTTTTGTGTCATCATATTTCTACTATGACAGAAATCAGTGCAAAATTTACTATGAAAAATGTTTATATGATATAAAACACAGGAGATTATATTATGACCATACCTCATGTGAAGTAATGTCATTCATGATACGACAAATTATTGCAGAAGCTTGGACAATCTTTGGGAAACTAGTAATCCATTGAAATGCCTCCTTAGTTGCTATTTCTCCCATTCCAACGAAAGAAGCACATTGGAGCGTAGGATATCCTGAACTGATGAGGGAAACATGTAGATGTTCTTCCAAAGTTGGTACGTAATGTTGATCTCTCCATTTGGATTCCTCAAAATAAGCTTCAGATAAATCTTTCATCTGTACACAAGTAAAACAAAACCATTCCTTAATGTTTGTAATGCATGAGTAACGTCTATAAGTGGGACAATCTAAGTTCAATACTGTCTCATCTCAAACGCTTATTCTTTATATTGGCCATTAGTGGATTCGTTTATTACTTATGTAATGCTAATTAATAAAAGTGAAAATAATAAGAACCTTATAATCTCATCACTCACCGCTTCCTTTAGATAGGTTATACGATATTTCTCACTGGAAGCCAATAAATCTTCAAACTCTTCAAAGGTGTGCATTAGCTTTAGATAATAATCTTTCATGTACTCTGGTAATTGATGAATAATCTTCACGTCCCACCTGCATATGTATTAGTTTCACCATCTTTAGAAAAATAGAACATAAACATACATATTGTTATTTTGCTATACACAATGACTAAAACTATTATGTGATATTTTATTTTCTTATGTGATATTATCAATGGCACTTTTTGTTATCATCTATTGAGCCATGATAGTAAAAGGTAATCTGTCCATCGATATAAGATTTACGAACCTTTGAATTGCCTCAGTTAGTCGTTGACTCTCCTCCAATGTGCTATAGACATCATATATGTCGTCTAGAATTGAAGTAAGGGCAATCACCTTGGTCGTTATCACTCGTGCACGAGAATAGTAGGGCTCAAAGTATACCCCCAGGATCCAGAAATAGCATTCCACCGATCTATCTCGAGCAAAACTGAGATTTTTTTAGGAGGCTAAATCATTCCACCACCTTCAAGTAGTTCACAAATCAAAATGATTACATATCAATTAATGTTTGATGGGAGGAGGAACCAAACTCAGCAATTAGCCTTCGCTTGTTTACATTTGCAACTTGATTGTATCTTTTTTTCTTTATAAAATTCCAGAAGAAATATAGCTCCAGGGAATTCAAAAGTGAGGAGGAGCTTACTTGGTGATGTTCTTAAGTTCCTCGCGATGAAGAGATTGCAACAAATTGAAGTCCAACTTTGCAAACTCCAGGATGGCATCAACTCGTGTGGCATCCTCTTGGTATATAGAGATGTAATCTCTTGCCAGGAGCCTTCTCATTCTTCTACAGAGAGGTGTCTCGAGGTCAAGAGACACTTGCGTTGTTAATGGTGGTTTAAGATCAGCTAATGCAGACACTAGGCTATTCCTCGTAAAAGAGATGGCTTCATCAAGAATGATCTCCCCATGAGTCCCAAGATAGGCTGCGTTGTACAAGCTTAACAGTCCTTTCACATCACTCCCCAAGGTAGACATGAAACTCCCTCCCTCATCTTTGAACTTGTTAAAGACAACTACAGAAATACATAGAGTTTTGGTTTTGAGAAAAAAAAAACATACAGTCATATTATCAAAATTAATTTACTGTTTTAAGTGATTACGTGATAATCAATACAATGACTTTTGTGTGTGATTTTTATGTCTATTTTACCGGAGAAAATATTTTTGGTACTGCCAACCTCTATGATTGAATTAAATAAAAGATGATTAAAGAAGATCGTATTGTTTTGGAATTAATATATATATGTATATATATATATATATGTATATATATATATATATATGTATATATATATATATATACATATATATATATATACATATATATATATATATGTATTTATATATATGTATTATGTTTGCAAAAGTAATATATGTAAATATTACTTTTGCAAACATAATTATAGATAAAACATACAAATACATCTACTCCAAGGAAACGTAAGAGCATATTACCAGGGGTCACATGATACCCTTGTTGTCTCAGCAGGCGAAACCGGAGAGCAGTATCGTAGAGACCATGATCGTTAAAATCGGCATCATGGACTCGGTTTAATGCTTCACTTATTTCTTTCTCGAAGTGATAACTCAATCCAAGAAGCTGGATTGAATCGACCAAGTCCATAGTATGCAAGATGTCGGTAGTGTCCTTGAACATGCTTCTTACCTGCTCCATCAGTTCTGCTGCTCTCTCTTGCATCCTTGCATCGCACTCCTGCATCCTCCATAGCATAGCAATTAATTGTTCAACCAACAAAACCGAAAGAAAGTAACATGCGCACATTTTTCATGTTAATGAAACATTGACACCATTCGTTCTCGGAGAGTTTCTTGCCTAAAACTTAGAACATATGTGAGATATATGTGTATATACATGCCTGTGTACTGGGGGAGGACTGGGCCTGTAAGATAAAGTAATCACCCCAAACGGTGGGATGGTAGCTTACAGACTTGCGAATCACCACTTCATCACCTGGAACGTGTGGCTGCGAAATTACGTTCTCCATTCTGATCTGGATGCAAGTGATGAGAGGATGGCGAGAGCCTGCAACCTTGTGTAGCAATTTATAGTCTTAAATCTGGTTTGGTTTCGTAAGTAACACGTTTTATGAGAAAGAAGATAACGAATGAGTCATCAGGGATTGTACGCTCCTTTTTTATTGGCTTATGTTTTAGCTTATCCATCATCTTTAATTGACGTCCTATGATTAGTTTTGCTTCTAATAATATAGGAAAAAGACGAGATATAATTAGTTTTGCATCCATCACCCTTGCTCTCACTCTCGTAATAGAACTATAAATCATGTATATAATCGTATATTAACTTAAGTTTTATAATAAACTCTAAACAGTGTGAAACTCATCATATCAGTCTACTCACTCTCAAACTATAAATAATATTATATAAACTTTAGTTTAACTTTTAACATTTTTTCCATGTGTGTATTAATTGAACTCTTTTTTACTTTAAAGGGTTAAATTTCTTTCAAAACCTATCTACATATTCTTCATCAATCTACAACAAATAATGTGGTTCATTTTGGGATGCTTCATCTTTATTCAATCATCAAACCTCCAATTTGATTAATCGACGAAATAATTCTCATTTTATAAAATAATAAATTAAAAAAATAACATGACATAACATAACGAAAAATTAAAACACAAAAGGGTTCATGCTAGAGAAGGTGTTTGGGACCAATTTTGAGCATAAGACTGAGTGAGGAATTCCAAATCCTATCAAAGTAGATATTAAGATCAATAGTTTCATTTTGATTTGTTTTTAAGATTAAGATATAACCAAGGAATCTATAGATTTTGTTGTTCGGAGTAATCAAGTTTCAGTAATAGAATTCTCAAATATTTTTCCCAGATGTGGATGTGTGTGGTTGGTTGCACGGCATAGTACTAAAGCAGCAATTACTAATTTCAAAGAGAGATCGTCTCTTTGATATAAATATGTTAACATACAAAAAAAAAAAAAAAAGTTCACATGAGATTTTTAGATGAAAGGATTTGGAAGTTGATGGCCCACATGTCGATGCTCGCACATGCTTAGCGAATTATTCGAATCTATAATGATATATTTATGCCATCATTATGAAACCCAAGGATGTATGACCTAAGCAATGTAGATCCAATAGAGTATTTCTTTTTTTTTTGTTACCGGCAAGCGGGATTTGATTTCATGGCCTTACTATTAATCGTCAGGTTTGTTATCAGCTAAGCTGCTGTGTACATACTAATATCATTGAATGTTTTGGAGATTATCTAAATCTGAGTGTACGTACTACTAGATCATCTAAATCTGCTGCGTATATACTATTGATTGAACGTTTTGTTATCAACTAATCTGATATCCTCAAGTGGTACAACATGATAAAGTAGTCTCACAAACGCTCGGATCAAGTGGTATTCATCGAACGTTTTGGATTTTACTTAATATAGAAAAATTATACTCAAAACATGTTGGATTTTACTTGACTCAAATTCAAATAAATACGTGTTTCCATCAAATAAATACAAGTATTCAAATAAATACTTTGTGAGTTTGTTTTCGTGTTTGACGCCCTTCCGCGAACACGTGGATGTGCTTATCTCTTCTCTGTGGTGGGGGAGTCACCTGTAAATGCAGCCTCAATGCAGCCTCAAATAAGAGGTACATTTGGACATAATGTGAGCTACAGCAACAGTTTTGTTTTTGTTTTTGGAAAAAGAGAATGAATTAGCACTTAAGAAAGAGAGTTACAGCTGCTCGGCTGTCGCATTCATTAGCCTTTCCAAAAACAAAAAAAAAAGATAATTGTGTTAGCAGCTGAACTTCTTGGGTTAGCAGCCCATAAATTCAGCTTATAGTGGGTTTGGGTAGTTCACAGCTCATCTCCTTTCCTAATCTAACCTTAATTAACATTAGGGAGGTGTGGTGGTTACGTTTTAGAGACAGAAAAAAGCGTAAATAGGGCAGCAACGTAGGAGAAGAAAATAGCCATAGGATTTCAAAGAAAAGGAGGAAAATAAGGCAGAAAATGAAGAGAAAGAAAGGGAAGAAGACAAGGACAACGCAGAGAGGCTGTTCTCAATTATCTAGCAGTGTTCTCATCTCAGGTTAGATCAAATCTATAGTAGATTCTTACTGTGATTACTTGGGGAGGTTTTAGATATTGTGGACAATGACGTGATCCTTGTATCTCAGGTATTCTCTTGTGATTGTTGCTAGGGTTTAGGGCAAAAGATTGAGATTTGTATATTCATTATTCTCATAGTGGATTATCTCTAGTTTGCCCCGTGATTTTTACTCTTCACATTGAAGGGGTTTTCCACATATATCTTAGTGTTCTATTTGATTGTGCTTCCATTTAATTCCGCTGCATATTGTGGACTTCTAGTATTTGTTCATATACAAAGGTTATTCCTCTTTATATCCCCATCAACATGTATCAGAGCAAGGGGTTTTGGTGATTTAATTTTGTATTTGAACATGGAGGCTAGTAATGTTTCTCGCATGATTAGTTTAAATGGAAACAATTGGATGATACGAAAACCAAGAATGGAAGATCTCTTGGGATAGTGCAAAACCTACAACTATGACAGATGATGAGTGGAAGAGGTTAGATCGAAAAACAATTTGTTTTATTAGACAGTGGCTTGATGATAGTGTCTTTCACCATGTTTCTACTGAAATTTCTGCATATTCTCATTGGAAAAAGTTGGAAAGTTTCTATGAAAGAAAAACAGCTGGCAACAAAGCTTTTTTGATCAGAAAACTTGTGAACCTAAAATATAGAGAGAGTGCTTCTATTGCTGAACATTTGAATGAAATGTAAAGTATTACTAACCAGTTATCCTCTATAAAAATGTCTCTTGATGATGAGTTACAAGCATTGTTACTCCTCAGTTCATTACCAGAAAGTTGGGAGACACTGGCGGTTTCCCTCAGTAATTCTGCGCCAGATGGTGTTGTCACTATGACTCAAGTAACAAACAGTTTGTTGATTGAGGAGCTGAGAAGAAAGAGTTCGGCAACATCTCAGAATGATTCACAGGCACTTATCTCTAAAAACAAAGGAAGGTCAAAGTCTAGAAGCAGTTCACGTATGGGTAGGAGCAAGTCAAGATCAAGAAAAGATATTGTTTGCTATAACTATGGTGAGAAAGGACATTACAAGAACCAATGTAAGCAACCTAAGAAGAATAAGAAAAAGGGAAAAGAAGTAGAGTCTATAGAGTCAAAGGATAATACTACAGCTACAGTGCAGGGTGGTGATTATTTGATTTTGTCTCCTTCTGATGATATTTTTTCTTGTATGTGTCAGGATCTTGAGTGGGTGATTGACACAGGTGCTTCTTATCATGCTACACCACGGAGGAAGTTTTTTGCTACATACAGGTCTGGAAATTTTGGTGTTGTTAAGATGGGCAACTATGGCACAACAGACACCATAGGCATGGGTGATATCCATTTAAAGACCAACCTTGGCTGCAAGTTGGTGCTTAAGGATGTGAGGCATGTGGTTGACTTGAGGCTGAATCTAATTTCAGTTGGAAGGCTAGATGATGAAGACTATGATAGCAGATTTCACAAAGGGCAATGGAAGCTCAGTAAGGGTTCTCTTGTTATAGCTAATGGAAAGAAATGTAATACTTTGTATATGTTGCAGGCTAAAGCTTATCGTGAGCAATTAAATGCTACAGAAAAAGACTTCAGCATGGAGTTGTGGCATAGGCGACTGGGACACATGAGCGAGAAGGGGCTGCAAGCTCTTTCCAAGAAAGAGAGAGATATTACCAGACCTCAAAGGTATATATCTAAACCCTTGTATTGATTGTTTGGCAGGTAAACAACATAGAGTTTCATTTGCTAGTCCTACTTTGTCTAGAAAAATGCATGTCTTAGACCATGTTTATAAAGATGTATGTGGTCCTTTGAGGACAAAAACTCATAGTGGATCTGTTAATGTTCTTGGTATAAGTGGTGTACTTTATTTTGTCACTTTTATAGATGATTTTTCTAAGAAAGTTTGGGCCTATGCTTTGAAGACTAAAGATCAGGTAATTAATGTCTTCAAAGAGTTTCATGCTAGGGTTGAAAGCGAGATAGAAAAGAAATTAAAATGCATAAGACCAGATAATGGTTGTGAGTATATAGGATTGTTTAATAACTATTGCAGGTCACATGGGATCCAACATGAGATGATAGTTCCTGGTACACCTCAGCATAATGCAATTGCAGAGAGGATGAACCACACCATCATGGAAAAGATCAAATGTATGCTTTCACAGGCCAAGCTACCCAAAAGGTTTTGGGATGAGGCTTTGAGGACTGCAGTTGATGTGATCAACTTATCACCATGTACGACCCTAGATGGTGATGTTGCAGAGCATGTATGGTTAGGGAAAGATGTTTCCTATAAGTATTTGAGAATGTTTAGTTATCGTGCATTTGCACATGTTCCAAATAATGAGAGGTCCAAGCTGGATGGTAAGACTAAAGAATGTATTTTTCTTGGTTACTCACATGATTATTTTGGTTACGAGCTTTGGGATCCAGAAAAGCAGAAGGTGTTTAGAAGCAGAGATGTAGTCTTCTTTGAGGATCAAACTTTTGAAGATTTGAGATTGTGACCCAATTATTCCTCCAGTGTATCACGGTGATGGGGGAGATGTGCAGGAAGATAGTGTAGAGCCTGATGTTGATCTACCTGCAGGACATGTTAAGCAAGAAAATGTCTTCTATTCGTGTTGCTCTTGGTATTGCTACTAGCCAGGACTTGGAGGTTGGGCAGTTAGATGTGAATACAGCTTTCCTTCATGGGGATTTGGAGGAGAAAATTTATATGGAGCAACCAGAAGGCTTCAAAGTTAAAGGTAAAGAGAACTTTGTCTACAAATTGAAGAAGAGCTTGTATGGGCTAAAGTAAGCTCCAAGACAGTGGTACAGAAAGTTTGATTCATTTATGATAGAAAATGGATACAAAAGAACGGCTTCAGATCATTGTGCATTTGGTGAGGATTTTATTATTCTCTTAATTTATGTTGATGACATACTTATTCTTGGGAAAGATATGTCTAAAATTGACAGATTGAAGGAGCTAATTAAGTCTTTTGCAATGAAGGACATGGGGCCAGCAAAGCAAATACTAGGTATGCAAATTTCCCGTGATAGGAAAAATAAGAAGATTTGGTTGTCACAGGAGAAATACATCGAGAAGATATTGGAAAGATTCAGTATGAGCAATGCAAAGCCAGTTGGTTCTCCTCTTGCAGGTCACTTCAAGTTGTGCTCAGAACAAAGTCCGTCAAGTGATGAGGAGAAGGAGAAAATGCAAAAGGTTCCTTATGCTTCAGTAGTTGGAAGTTTAATGTATGCAATGGTATGTACGAAGCCAGACATCGCATATGCAGTTGGTGTTACTAGTAGATTTCTTGCAAATCCAAGCAAAGAGCACTGGGCAGTAGTGAAGTGGATTTTTAGATATCTCAGAGGGAGCTCTAAGGTTTGTTTAAGCTTTGAAGGTGGACCACATGTGTTGACAAGTTATATAGATACAGATATGGCAAGAGATATAGATACGAGAAAGTCTACTTCAGGTTTTGTACATACTTTTGCAGGGGGAGCTGTGTCATGGTAATCCAGGTTGCAAAGGTGTATTGCTCTCTCCACCACAGAAGCAGAATATATTGCTACTACAGAGATATGCAAAGAAATGTTATGGATGAAAGAATTTTTACAAGAATTGGGGCTAAAACAGGAAAATTATGTGGTGCATTGTGACAGCCAGAGTGTCATCCATTTGTGTAATAACCCAATGTTTTATTCCAAGTCAAAGCATATAGATATCAGATACCACTAGATTCGAAATGTATTTGAAGAGAAGCAATTGCAGCTTCAGAATATTCACACAGATGACAAAGAAACAGACATGTTGACAAAAACTTTACCAAAAGAAAGATAGGAGATATACCGACAGTTGGTCGGCATGGCTTCATATTGAGGAGTCATGAGACAGCCTCCCGTATAAGCTGAAGAGGAAGGTTGTTGGGCTGGCAGCCCACAAATTCAGCCCATAGTGGGCTTGGGTAGCCCACAGCTCACCCCCTCTCTTAACCTAAACCTAATTAACATTAGGGGAGTGTGGTGGCTACGTTTTGGAGGCAGAAAAAGGCATAAATAGGGCAGCAACGTGGGAGAAGAAAATAGCCATGGGATTCCAAAGAAAAGGAGGAAAACAAGGCAGAAATGGAAGAGAAAGAAAGGGAAGAAGATAAGGACAACGCAGAGAGGCTGTTCTCAATCATCTAGTAGTGTTCTTATCTCAGGTTAGATCAAATCTATAGTAGACTCTTGCTGTGATTACTTAGGGAGGTTTTAGATATTGTAAGCAGTGACGTGATCCTTATATTCCAGTTATTCTCGTGTGATTGTTGCTAGGGTTTAGGGCAAGAGATTGAGATTTGTATATTCATTATTCTCATAGTATATTATCTCTAGTTTGCCCCGTGGTTTTTACCCTTTACATTGAAGGGATTTTCCACGTATATCTTGGTGTTCTATTTGATTGTGGTTCCATTTAATTCCGTTACGTATTTTGGTCTTCTAGTATTTGTTCATATACAAAGGTTATTCCTATTTATATCCCCATCAACTGGCATCAGAACAAAGGGTTTTGGTGATTTAATTTTTGTATTTGAACATTGAGGCCAGTAATGTTTCTCGCATGATTAGTTTGAATAGAAACAATTGGATGATATGGAAACCAAGAATGGAAGATCTCTTGTATTGCAAAGATTTGTATGAACCTTTGCAGGGGGATAGTGCAAAACCCACAACAATGACAGATGATGAGTGGAAGAGGTTAGATCGAAAAACAATTGGGTTTATTAGACAGTGGCTTGATGATAGTGTCTTTCACCATGTTTCTACTGAAATTTCTACATATTCTCTTTGGAAAAAGTTGGAAAGTCTCTATGAAAGAAAAACAACTGGCAACAAAGCTTTTTTGATCAGAAAACTTGTGAACCTAAAATATAGAGAGGGTGCTTCTATTGTTGAACATTTGAATGAAATGCAAAGTATTACTAACCAGTTATCCTCTATGAAAATGTCTCTTGATGATGAGTTGCAAGCATTGTTGCTTCTCAGTTCATTACAAGAAAGTTGGGAGACATTGGTGGTTTCCCTCAGTAATTCTGTGCCAGATGGTGTTGTCACTATGAGTCAAGTAACAAGCAATTTGTTGAATGAGGAGTTGAGAAGAAAGAGTTCGGCAACATCTCAGAATGATTCACAGGCACTTATCTCAGAGAACAGAGGAAGGTCAAAGTCTAGAAGTAATTCACGCATGGATAGAAGCAAGTCAAGATCAAGAAAAGATATTATTTGCTATAATTGCGGTGAGAAAGGACATTACAAGAACCAATGTAAGTAACCTAAGAAGAGCAAAAAAAGGGGAAAAAAAGTGGAGTCTATAGAGTCAAAAGATAATATCACAACTACAATGCAGGGTGGTGATTATTTGATTTTGTCTCATTCTGATGATATTTTTTCTTGTATGTGTCAGGATCTTGAGTGGGTGATTGACACAGGTGCTTCTTATCATACTACACCACAGAGGGAGTTTTTTACTACATACAGGTCTGGAAATTTTGGTATTATCAAGATAGGTAACTATGGCACAGTAGACATCATAGGCATGGGTGATATCCATTTAAAGATCAACCTTGGTTGCAAGTTGGTGCTTAAGGACGTGAGGCATGTGGTTGACTTGAGGCTGAATCTAATTTTAGTTGGAAGGCTAGATGATGAACACTACGAAAGCAGATTTCACAATGGGCAATGGAAGCTCAGTAAGGGTTCTCTTGTTATAGCTAATGGAAAGAAATGTCATACTTTGTATAGGTTACAGGCTAAAGCTTATGGTGAGCAGTTAAATGCTATAGAAAAAGACTTCAGCATGGAGTTGTGGCATAGGTGACTAGGACACATGAGCAAGAAGGGGCTGCAAGCTCTTTCCAAGAGAGATATTACCAGATCTCAGATATATACATATGAATCCTTGTCTTGATTGTTTGGCAGGTAAACAACATAGAGTTTCATTTGCTAGTCCTGCTTTGTCTAGAAAAATGCATGCCTTAGACTGTGTTTATACAGATGTATGTGGTCCTTTAAGGGCAAAAACTCATGGTGGATCTATTGATATTCTTGGTATAAGTGATGCAC
Organism: Musa acuminata AAA Group; assembly: GCF_036884655.1. NCBI lineage: Eukaryota > Viridiplantae > Streptophyta > Magnoliopsida > Zingiberales > Musaceae > Musa > Musa acuminata. The sequence continues at coordinate 36,558,032 of NC_088333.1, read as the reverse complement.
TTTATTTTGTCACTTTTATAGATGATTTTTCCAGAAAAGTTTGGGCCTATGCTTTGAAGACTAAAGATCAGGTAATTAATATCTTCAAAGAGTTTCATGCCAGGGTTGAAAGGAGACAGAAAGGAAATTGAAATGCAAAAGATCAGATAATGGTGGTGAGTATACAAGATTGTTTAAGGACTATTGCAGGTCACATGGGATCCAACATGAGATGACAGTTCCTGGTACACCTGAGCATAATGCAATTGCAGAGAGGATGAACCGTACCATTATGGAAAAGATCAGATGTATGCTTTCATAGGTCAAGCTACCCAAAAGGTTTTGGGATGAGACTTTGAGTACTGTAGTTGATGTGATCAACTTATCACCATGTACAGCCCTAGATGGTGAAATTACAGAGCATGTATGGTTAGGGAAAGATGTTTCCTACAAGTATTTAAGAGTGTTTGGTTGTCACGCATTTGCACATATTCAAGACAATGAGAGGTCCAAGTTGGATGGTAAGACTAAAGAATGTATTTTTCTTGACTACTCACATGATCATTTTGGTTACAGGCTTTGGGATCTAGAAAAGCAGAAGGTGTTCAGAAGTAGAGATGTAGTCTTCTTTGAGGAACAAACCTTTGAAGATTTGATGAAGAAGACACCGGCCAAGACTTCTGCAGAAGGATTAGCAGATTGTGACCCAGTTATTCCTCCAGTATATCAGGATGATGGGGGAGATGTGCAGGAAGATTGTGTAGAGCCTAACGTTGATCTATATGTAGGACATGTTGAGCAAGAAGAAGTAGGAGAGCAAGTTCCAACAGAACCTCGGTTGAGAAGATCTTCTAGACAACGTCAACCTTCCAGAAGATACTCTACAGATGAGTATGTGATGTTTACTGATGTAGGTGAACCAGAGAGTTACCAGGAAGCAGTTGAAAGTGAGCAGAAAGAGAAGTGGTTAGTTGCTATGCAGGAAGAGATGAATGCTCTTCAAAAGAACCACACTTATGATTTGGTGCTACTACCAAATGGAATGAAGGCCTTGAAGAACAAGTGGATTTTCAGATTGAAGACTCAAGAATATTATTCTCAACCAAAGTACAAAGCTAGATTGGTTGTGAAAAGCTTTGGTCAAAATAAAGGTATTGACTTTGAAGAGATTTTTTCTCCTGTTGTTAAAATGTCTTCTATTCGTGTTGCTCTAGGTATTGCTGCTAGCCAGGACTTGGAGGTTGAGCAGTTAGATGTGAAGACAGCTTTCCTTCATGGGGATTTGAAGGAGGAAATTTATATGGAGCAACTAGAAGGCTTCAAAGTTAAAGGTAAAGAGAACTTTGTCTGCAAATTGAAGAAGAGCTTGTATGGGCTAAAGCAAGCTCCAAGACAATGGTATAGAAAGTTTGATTCATTTATGATAGAAAATGGATACAAAAGAATGGCTTCAGATCATTGTGTGTACATTAAATGGTTTGGTGAGGATTTTATTATTCTCTTACTTTATATTGATGGCATGCTTATTCTTGGAAAAGATATGTCTAAAATTGATAGGTTAAAGAAGGAACTGAGTGAGTCTTTTGCAATGAAGGACATGGGGCCAGCAAAGCAAATACTAGGTATGCAGATTTCCCGTGACAGGAAAAATAAGAAAATTTGGTTGTCACAGGAGAAATACATCGAGAAGATATTGGAAAGATTCAGTATGAGCAATGCAAAACCAGTCGGTTCTCCTCTTGCATGTCACTTCAAGTTGGGCTCAGAACATAGTCCGTCAACTGATGAGGAGAAGGAGAAAATGCAAAAGATTCCTTATGCTTCAGTAGTTGAAAGTTTAATATATGCAATGGTATGTACGAGGCTAGATATCACATATGCAGTTGGTGTTACTAGTAGATTTCTTGCAAATCCAAGCAAAGAGCACTGGGCAGTAGTGAAGTGAATTTTTAGATATCTCAAAGGGAGCTCTAAGGTTTGTTTAAGCTTTGGAGGTGGACCACATGTGTTGACAGGATACACAGATGCAAATATGACAAGAGATATAGATACGAGAAAGTCTACTTTAGGTTATGTACTTACTTTTACAGGGGGAGCTGTGTCATGGCAATCTAGGTTGCAAAGGTGTATTGCTCTCTCCACCATAGAAGCAGAATATATTGCTGCTACAGAGGTATGCAAAGAAATGTTATGGATGAAAGAATTCTTATGGGCTGAAGGGGGAGGTTGTTGGGCTGGCAACCCACAGATTCAGCCCATAGTGGGCTTAGGCAGCCCACAGCCCACACCCCCTCTTAACCTAACCCTAATTAACATTAGAGGGGCGTGGTGGCTATTTTTTGGAGGCAGAAAAAGGCACAAATAGGGCAGCAACATGGGAGAAAAGAACAGCCACAGGATTCCAAAGAAAAGAAACAAAAACAAGGCAGAAAAGGAAGAGAAAGAAAGGGAAGAAGACAAGGATAACGCAGAGAGGCTGTTCTCAATCATCTAGCAGTGTTCTCATCTCAGGTTAGATCAAATCTATAGTAGACTCTTGCTGTGATTACTTATGAAGGTTTTAGATATTGTAAGTAATGACGTGATCCTTGTATCCCAATTATTCTCTTATGATTGTTGCTAGGGTTTAGGGCAAGAGATTGAGATTTGTATATTCATTATTCTCATAGTGGATTATCTCTAGTTTGCCCCGTAGTTTTTACCCTTCACATTGAAGGAGTTTTCCACATATATCTTGGTGTTCTATTTGATTATGGTTTCATTTAATTCCGCTGCGTATTATGGTCTTCTAGTATTTATTCATATACAAAAGTTATTCCTGTTTATATCCCCATTAGTAACTTCTCTAGATGACTTCCCTCTCACAAAGATGCTGCCGCAACACCTACTCAAGATGGCTTCCCCCTCACAAAGATGTTACTGCAACACCTACTGCCATGTTCAATGTCTGGATTTTGTCGCCTGAGATAGTTATTTGTAATATTTAATTACAATCACATTGCGCCATATGCAAGGATATATAAAATAATTAATTAAAAAATAACATGACATAACATAACGAAAAATTAAAACACAAAAGGGTTCATGCTAGAGAAGGTGTTTGGGACCAATTTTGAGCATAATACTGAGCGACGAATTCCAAATCCTATCAAAGTAGATATTAAGTTCAATAGTTTCATTTTGATTTGTTGTTAAGATTAAGATATAACCAAGGAATCTATAGATTTTGTTGTTCGTAGTAATCAAGTTTCAGTAATAGAATTCTCAAATATTTTTCCCACAATCAATCGTCTTTGTCATTCATCAATCGTCTATCAATTTCCTATGATGAAAAAAAAGATTACATGGCCTTGTCATAGAGTCTTAGGTCGTATTCCTCGTGGTGGTCCATGACTAACATGTAAGGTTCTTTGTTGACGATGATAACCCCATCAGTCTCAATGAAACTATGATGGTTACGTGAAAGGGGACCGGTATGAGGTTATGTTCCTCCTACTAGCCCATTAATAATGAAGAAATAAATCTATCACGCTATATAATTCAATTGTGATTTAGCAATGAGATCAATTGGATTTTAATTAAAAGTATATACTCGAATCCAATTTAAATATTTAAATAATAATTAGCTAATTTTAAATTAAAAAAGGACGTACTTAAAAGCTCTCACCAATGTGGGATCGGGATATACCATCTTACTTTTAAGTATTTAAGGATTATTTTCGTGACTTAAATCTAAAACTTAAATAAGTTAAAAATCGATATGTATTCATCTTATGTGCATAAATTATATTTAACATATTTAACTAAAAGAAAACATGTTGGAATTCAACTTGAAGATCAGATTTGTATTTTACTTAATATAGAAAAATTATACTCAAAACATGTTGGATTTTACTTGACTCAAATTCAAATAAATACGTGTTTCCATCAAATAAATACAAGTATTCAAATAAATACTTTGTGAGTCTGTTTTCGTGTTTGACGCACTTCGGCGAACACGTAGATGTGCTTATCTCTTCTCTGTGGTGGATGACTTCAATACGGGGAGTCACCTGTAACTGCAGCCTCAAATGAGATGTACATTTGGACTTATATGTGAGCTACAGCTACAGTTTTGTTTTTTTTTTTTGGGAAAAAGAGAATGAAGTGGCACTTGAAGAAAGAGAGTTACAGCTGCTCGACAGGGCTGTCGCATCAGCCTTCCCAAAAACAAAAAAAGATGATTGTGACCAGAAGTGTTAAGTTGCGCTCGTACGAAGGGTAGCATCAGTCAAGACAGCAGACTCAGAGCATATCCAAATCTTGCTTAAGCCCTCCTGCTCTGTAAAATGTAGGGCTTCAAGAATTGCTATCTAGGAATCAGATGCGTATGTATAGCCGTTTACACAATTGATCATGTTAGCTGAAGCATATTTAGGGCTTCAAAAGAATTGCTAATCCTTTCACTATTACAGTATCATGTGCTTTAATTGTAGTACAATCAATTTCTCGGATATTATTTCCTTAAGTCTATTGGCTGAGCTTGAATATTATTTTGCAAATAATGTTAGAAAGGGTGAAGGGTCTATAATCTATGATCATGGTGGCATTGATATTTTTGGGAATGAGCAACATGTGGGTTTTAGGTAAAATGTAACAATCATTGTGAAAGCTACTTAATACCTAATGAATCAGGACTTTTAATTCATTCTAGAACCCATGGTAAAATTAGACGATGAAGCCGTTCGGTCCATTTGGTCGAGAGCAATAATAATCTCATCCAATGAGAATGGTTTAGCAAGGCTGATATATGCTCCATGATTATTTTGATGTAATAATGATGTCAGCTATATTTGCTCCATGATTATTTTGATGTAATAATGATGTCAGCTATATTTGCTCCGTGATTATTTTGATACATGATAAAATTATTTAATCCGACAACACATCATGTTCTTGATCAAAATATTACGGTTTGATGACTAAAAAATAGCGTCATAACATTTTTGTGATGTCGCCGCTAAAAATTTCCATTCTTTGATCATAAATTTCAAAATTTTTAAATCATTTTAGTATATATTAGACTATAATGTATTTCTTGATATTTGGTGGTAGAATTGAGAATGAAAATTATTAGAGCTAGTCCTAGAAAATTTACCAAAGGGTAATTTTGGTAACCCGACAAAGACAATAAAGCGGAAAGAATAAAAACGACAAGAACACCAGATTTATGTGGTTCGGTCAATTAACCTTGACCTACATGACCTTCATCCACAGACGAAAAAAGAGCAAATCACTACTATAAAAGAGACTATTACAAATGCCTTAGGAAGATATTCCTAGGCCATAAAACATCCGAAAATACTAAACAAGAAAAATCTCAACTATAAGCCCAAACTATTTAACTGAGTATGAACTTAAACCCAAAGCAAACACTTAGGTTTTTCTTGTGGTGCTACTTATGGTGTATTTGACTTCAAAACCTAAGTCCTTATTTATAGTTCCAATATGAGATAATAAGTCTGATTTTCCCGATGTGGGATTATGGGACTTACCAAACTAAAATAATGATTGAGAATGTGTAGGTCTTCCATTTAGCCATGTGACACATTTGATCTGATTTATTTCGTAAAAAGAAAATATGGTTTTATACACAAAATAATTAGAATAAAAGTGAAATATAAGTGTGTTCGATTACAAAAATAGCATAACTTCTATGAATAAAATATATATTTAAAGCTTAAGAAATAAATTTGAAGCTACGTAATCATTATCTTAACATAAAATCTCTCTCTCTCTCTCTCTTTCTCGTGTGAGATTAATGAGTGTTCTATCTACGTCTAAATTCAATCAGTAATATTCTTTGTATCAGAATGCTCGTGAAAAGACTTAATTGGACCACTTTCAATGGATTGAACAGAGAACATTTTTAAAAAAAATTAATTGAAAAATAACAAAGGAGAAAATTTAATTCATATTGAGGAATTAAATAAGGATTCGATTTTACTGATAAACTTCCCCAAAGAGCCAATTCGAATAGATCCACCTCTTTTTAGTTCTTCAACAATGATCATCATAATATTGCTAAAAGATGATTTTTTTAAGAAAATTGTTTTAAAAAACTTTGTCAAGAAACACACGCATGTATACAACTTTCAAGCCCTATAATAGTTTCTGTAATACCTCGGAAAATGCAAACGGCATGGCAGTATCTAACAACGTCAAAACTACCTCTAACCGGAGAGCAAGTAGAACTATCAGGTAAGCATTGTAACACAATAAAATCGGATAATGCATGGTCTTTTATTCATAAATGCTTGATATCTAATCGTATATAGGATTGAGAGGAGTAATAAGTGTGGTAACACAATCAAATCGGAACAGGATGGACCAGCAACAATGAGATGTTTTCTTTCATGTGTGTGTCGGAGTTGGTGTATGCATCAATGTTCTTGTATATAGTTTTCATCATTCATGAAAAGTTGAGTATCCTTTCAAGTAAAGCAATGCGGAATGTGTTATATTTATAATTTCTTTATAAATTCTTTTAATTTCGGTCAACATCCTTGACAGCTTTGCCCTTTAAAAGTAAGATATTTTCACTACATATTTTAAAAAATTATAGTTTTACCCTTTCAATCAAATATTTTTGACTTTTGTCCACAACTATAAAATTAACTAATTTGATTTTCTTTAATCAAATATTTTGATCAAATTTGATTCTAATCATATTTCAACTACTTGGCTAAAATTAGATTTGATCGATCTCATTTTGATCAAATTTAAGAACAATTAAATTTTGATTAATTTTTAATTTTAGTCTAATTTAATTTTGTTCGGTCTAATTGGCATGATTTAGGGTACCATGCGGAATTAGAAAAACTATAAATTATGCTTTTTTTTATATAATATATTTGTAAAATTTTTACTTGTTAGAAACTATAACAAGTGCTAATATAAAATTTTATTTACTACTTATCTCATTTAATTTAAATCCCATATATAAAGACTATGATTTCGGTTCTATCTTATCCAAAGAGAAAGGATGTAAAATGGTATCAATCTAATATTTATACTACAAAGGAAAATGGTTATAAAATTAAGAGAGTAAACATTTTTCAAGTAATTGTCCCAAGCTTAAAATATTATTTTTCATATCAGGAACATAATAAACATCTGAAATGCATAATTCCTTGCCATTATTAAGTTGAAGAAGAATTTTACCTTTGCCTCTTACTAGTCTTTGAGACAAATCACCGAATGTAATGTTTCCGGAATAACTTTTATTCATTTCTGAAAATAACTCTTTGATGCCACACATGTGATTTGAAGCTCCTATATCTAGATACCATGTCATAGATTGATCCTCATTCAAATTATCATAACTCATTAGCAAAACTTGATTTTCGTTCTTTTCTTCCTCAACAAAATTTGCCTTATCACCTTGATTGTTAGAATTATAATAACATTCATAAGAGTAATGTCCATACCTTTTGCAAACATAGCATTATATTTCAAACCATTTAGAGTTTCTGCCATGTCCACGGCCTCGGCCACATCCTCGACCATAACCTCGACCTCTTTGGTTAGAATTTTGTCTAACATCTTCATTATTTGGAGATTCTTGATTAGTCTGATTTCTGCCTCCTCTTCCTCTTTGTCCTTATCCTCTTCCTCTTTGAGAATTTGATTCTCCTTTATTTTCAAGAGCAAATTTAGCTTGTAGTGCTTGCTCCATAGTTTTGTCTTCTTCTCTTTTTGTAATCCTTTGTTCATGAACTTGAAAGGAACCCATAAGTTCTTCTAAAGATATTTTTTTCAAATCTTTAGATTCTTCAATCGCAACAGCAATAAAATCAAATTTCAGATCTAGAGATCTCAATAATTTTTCTATTACTCTTTGATCATTTACTTGTTCACCATTTCGTCTCATTTGATGAACAATAGAAATGATTTTTGAGAAGTAATCAGAAATAGTTTCAGAAGTACCTTGTTGTAATTTTTCAAACTCGGCTCGTAAAACTTGTAGACGAAGTTTTTTTACCTAATCAACACCACTGAATGCTTTTTGAAGCATTTCCCAAGCCTCCTTTGAAGTATTTGCTGGAGCGATGATCTTGAACATTGTATCATCAAGCTCTTGGTAGATCGTGAACAAAGCCTTTTTCTCCTTATTCCTTCTTTCTTTGAGTTGTTTTGCTTCCTTCTACATTCATTGCTCCTTCTGCTGGACTTGGTTCAGCAAATCCATCTTCTACAAACTTTCATATATCTTGGGAGCCTAGAAGAACCTTCATTTGGATGCACCATATGTTATAATTTTTTTTTTGTCAATCTGGGGATCTGGAGTTAGATGGTACTTGAGGAAGAGGTCATAGCTTAACCTATGCTCTGATACCAAATGTTGAACTTGATAGGAAGAGGGGATAGAGATATCAAACAGAGGAACAAATTTAAATCTTCTATATTTCTCTCAAGAAAACACTTTATAATTTCATAAACTCTATTTCTCATGACCCAACATATGGGGTTTATATAGTCCCCAAAGATATATTATATTAATTGTATTCAAGATGAATCATTCTTTTTCAAGAAACCCTTTCAAGAACCAATAATCAATTTGACTTATCCTTTTATAGACTTTTAATCAATTTTTTCTTCTTGATGTAATGAATCTCCTTCTTGATGCAATGAACCTTTCTTTTGATGAAATGAACCTCTTTATGATACTTGAACAAGTTTAATTCCAACACTTTGGTAGTTCTAATCTCATTGTTAATCCATATATCACATGATAATTTTTAGTTTTAGAAGCTAGATAATAAGAGGGTTTGTTCTGCTAAGTCTGCCTATCATTTTCTTGCTTCTCAGTTCGAATGTTTGATCCTAACATGGACTAGTTTTATTGTTTGTGGAAGCTTCCCGTGCTGCCTCAGGTTAAATTTTTTTGTTGGAAACTTTTGCACCGCCACCTCTCATTGTCGGATTGATCGTCTCAACTAAGAGTGTGCAGTAATGCTACTACTTATCCTTTCTGTCAATCTAAAGCAGAAACCATTAATCACTTCTTTCTGTGCGTCTTTCCTATTAAATTATGGCAACTCTTTAAATCTTAACTAGATATTCAATTTTTAATGAGGGGGTGCAGTGTCCCAATTCTGATGGCCAACCCTTGTGGGTTATAAATGATATTGGTCTTTGGTGAATATGGAGGGCTACGAATGATCTTGTTTTCAACCCCATTGCTTGTTCTGTTTACAAGATTTTTCATAAGATAGTAGAATTTGTTCTCTCTAATGACAAGGCCAAATCTTCTGATAGCATGGTGCATGAAATATGTCCATATCCTATTTGTTGGGTTAAATCTTTTAAAGGATGAGTGAAGATGAATCGTGATAGCATTTCCAACAAGCTACATTGAGGGGATTAGAGTGATACTCGTGACCCATATTAGAAGTGATACTCAAGACCCAATTTTGGTTGGCTGTAGGTACCCATATTATGCCTTTATCAATGAAAGGTTTTATTTTGGAATTCTGATTTCTCGTCTTCTTGTACCATGTATTTAGATGCTTCCTTCCGGGAGTATCACCCCAACCCTCATGGTCTGATCAGGCTGGCTCCTTTTTAAGGGTACCTCGATGATCAGCTCTGGTGGCTTCAGGCGCTCCGGCCCTACTACTCCTCCTCGGGCATCCGTAACTTGGCGGGGGCACGACTTTCTTGGTAGAGCCACCGCTGTAGGATAGCACCGTCTTAATTCTCCCAGATCACTTTGGGACTCCCCGATCCCCATTGGGGTTGGGAATTTAATAGCCCGGTGATAGGTGGACACCACTGCCTTCAGCTTGTTGAGTATCAGCCGGTTGAGGATGACGTTATAGGCCAAGGGCAAATTGACTACCATGAAGGTGGTCATTATCATCTTAGCCCTCGGCACTTCCCTGATGATAACAGGGAGGGCAGTGGTGCCAAGCGAGGAAATAGAGTCGCCCGTGAACCCGATAAGCGTTGATGCCATGGGTTTAAGGTCCTCGTCGGTCAAACCGAGTTTCCTGAAGGCGTCGAGGTAGAGCACGTCGGTGGAGCTACCAGTGTCCACAATTACCCTTTTGACCCGAGCATTGGCTATCCGGACGGATATCACCAAAGCATCGTCGTGATGGGATCACTTAATCTCTTCTGGCTCGAAAATAATTTCAGGCTCGAGCTCGATTCGGGGGCGTTTCTCAACCGTGTTCCGAGTGTAGGCCTTCCTCGCGTTGAGTTGCAGCTATCGGCTACCGGTCCCCCGGAGATGACGTCAATCTGCCTCTCGATGGTCCCCCTGGGCTGCGGGGTCACTTCTTGAGGTTCTTTGAGGTAGCGCCTGAGGTGGCCTCTTCAGATCTGGTCCTCGATTTGATTTTGGAGGTCGCGGCAGGTCTCCGTATCATGGTCGTAGTCTCGATAGAACCTGCAATATTTGGACCATTTTTGTGAGTAGCTTTCAGGGGGTTGGGCTACCGTAAAAGGCCTGTTTCCCTGATTTGGAGAAAGATCTCGGTACGAGATGCATTTAGGGGGAGAGGTGG